>NW_005842618.1:145443-186505 GCF_000455745.1 Alligator sinensis | reverse complement strand
TGGGGGGTGTTTTTTTAACCCCTGCCTATCCCCCCCCGCCATTCCAGGCAGGTGCTCCTGGGACTTGATCCTGCACGCAGGATCAGGCCCCTAATGCCCTGGGAGTGCCTGTTCAGCTTGTCCCTCTTAGTCTCCAGCCTTGTTGCACGTTAACTTTGGGCAACTCCTGGAGCTCCTAACCTGCAGACTGTCTGCACATTAACACCTTTAAGTGGCTTAAAACACTTGTTATGTGGCTCCACAACATGCTCACACGCAAGATAAGAAAGTACGGGCTGGATGAATGGACTGTAAGGTGGATGGAAAACTGGCGAAGCATTGGGCTCAGAGGGCAATAATCAATGGCTCAATGTCCAGTTAGCAGCCAGAATCAAGTGGAGTGGCCCAGGGGTCGGTCCTGGGGCCAGTTTTGTTCAGTGTCTGCATCAATGACCTGGAAGATGGCATAGAGTGCACCCTCAGCAAGTCTGCAGACAACAGCAAGCTGGGAGGAGTAGTAGATGCACTGGAGAGGGTAGGGCTAGGATTCAGAGAGACTTGGACAAATTGGAGGATTGAGCCAAAAGGAATCTCCTGAGGTTCAACAAGGACAAGTGCAAAGTCCTGCACTTAGGACAGAACAATCCCATGCACCGGTGCAGGCCGGGGGCTGACTGGCTGGGCAGCAGCTCTGCAGAAAAGGACCTGGGGGTCACAGTGGACAATAGGATGAATATGAGCCAGCAGTGTCCCTATGTTGCTAAGAAGGCTAACAGCATACTGGGCTGCATTGGTAGGTGTGTTGCCAGTAGGTCAAGGGAAGTAATTACTCCCCTCTGTTCAGCACTGGTGAGGCCACATCTGGAGTCCTGTATCCATTTTTGGGCCCCCCACTACAGAAAGGATGTGGACAAATTGGAGACAGTTTAGCGGAGGGCAACAAAAATGCTGAGGAGGTTGGGGGACATGACTGATGAGGAAAGACTGAGGGAATTGGGCTTATTTAGTCTAAAGCAGAGAAGACTGAGAGGGCATTTAATAGAAGCCTTCAACTACGTGAAGCAGGGTTCAAAAGAGGATGGAGGTGGACTGTTCTCAGTGGTGGCAGATGACAGAACAAGGAGCAACCGTCTCAAGCTGAAGCAAGGGAGGTTTACGTTAGGTATTAGGAAGAATTTTCACATGAGGAGGGCAGTACAACACTGGAACAGGTTACCCAGAGAGGTTGTGGACTCTCCATCCTTGGAAGCAGGAAACCTCAACTTTCCCTGCTTACAGAGGCATGGTCAGGGGAATCTCTGAGGTGCATCTTCATAAATGTGGAGCACACTGCCCGTTGTCCTGTGGGATTGGGTCTCTTCCCAATGCAAGACAATGGGAGATGCATGATTCACCCAATGACATGGATCAGTGAGCTGATCCACTTCATTTGGCTATGCCCTGTACTGTAGCAAGGGAGGGGTGAGTGGGGTGACTGCCCCGGGTGCCGAAGCGAAGGGGCACCAACAGGCGCTGCCCAGCCAGGGCAGGGCGCGGGATGGAGTTATCTGGGGGGGTGGCTCCCACTGCTGCGTGCATCCCTGGGCAAGTATGATGAGGCATGTGCCGCCTAAATCTGTGTGCAGGCAAGGGCAGGCTGTCGCTGTGGGCTTGCCCTAGGCACCAGACTTCCTTGCAATGGCACTGGCTATGTCAGTTTATGCCCTAGAGCTCCCAGCTGGTTAAGTTCTACTAGTTAGGCCTGCCTCTCCATTCACTCATAGCAAAGGAAATCAGGGGTAACTGCACACAAGTCAATGGAGTTATGCTAACGCCACTAAAATGATCAATTGGTATGCATATAGGATATTATGGGGCTAGAACAGGATCTCATTTACAAGGGCTTGCATTCAGCCCTAGATTTTCCTCTTACTCAGTCATTTAAATCTATTTATCCAGGCCAATCCTGGCTAAAAATCTCACCTCTACCTCCCTAGCAGAGCTGATGGCTGTGAGCAAACAAAGTGGAGACCAAAATGTCAAAGCTTTGCACTGTACTGAGGAGAAAAGAAAGGTCGGTGAACAATCAATTCACTTATGACTTGAAGCAGTTAGAGTTAGTGTGGTGGCTCATTTCTTTTGCTCAATTGTATGTGAAGAGGGATTTGTCCAGTGAAAGAACTTGCTACACCGGTATCTGGTGTGATCTTCTGGGCTAACTTTCTCCTTTCCACAATGAATCATGGGACCAGACTGAATGAGATTGGAGGATAACACAAGATATCAGCTTCCCATCATTGAAAATATAAAGCTCTTTCCTCTCCAATGGCGATTAACAGAGAGTAAATGCAGATAAACACTAGGACCAAGCTGTCTGCCATCTCTGCTTAATCTTCAGATAACTGCTTTCTTAAAACTTCCCGTACTTGCTGCTCCAGCACAGTGGTCCCTGCGAATGAGGCTGTCTAGAGGAGGAGGAGTAGGACATAAGGGGAAATAGGAAGATAAAGAGATGGGAAAATGCCTGGCATGCTAAAAAGGGCGGTAGCCTACAAAGCTCTTGCTTAGAACCAAGCTAATAAGAAAGATGAAAGGAGATAGATTAACTTGTGTTGTTCAGTTTTATGAAGGCGCTACATACAGTTCGAGCTAAAAGTGTTTCCTGCTGGAAATCACACGGGACACTATTACTGGTGTCTAAAGTAGGCTAATGGAAGATTTTGAAGCTTGATTCTTAATGCTCCATAAATGTTAATTCGCTAGACTAATATATGTAAATGCCATACTCTTTTGAAGCTGTTTAATAACTCCTTCTGTTTGAGAGCGGGAGCACTGTTGGTGAGTGCATGCAACAGTACAAACCAGGGCTGTCCAACTGCTGAGCGGTCAGGGTTGCAGAGGCCACAGGCTCCCTGGGCTATGTGCAAGGAGGCCCCATGTACCATGCTGAGTGGCAGACACCCTCCACTACTCAGCACCCCCATCCCTGCACACTGTCATGTGTCCCTCCCTCCCAGATCATGGCAGTCACTGTGCTGGCGCTCCCGTGTCATACGGTGGCCCCAGGTCCTCCACATACAGCTTCCCTTGGCCATGCTGCACTGTGCTGTGATGCCTGCAAGAGGAGGGGTGAGAAATGGAAACTGGAGAGAGGGGGAGCCCAGAGATGCCAGCAGCAGGTAGAGACCAATGTCCAGATTGGGAGCTGGCAGGGTGTGGGGGAGGGCGCGGCTTAACCCACTGGGGACCACATGTGGCCCATGGGCCACTAGTTGGACAACCCAGGTATAAACTTGCAAAATAGGCAGAGTCCAAATAAAGACCGTACAAATATAGAAACACAGAATCATTTGCTTGGAAGGGACCGCGAGGGTTATCTAGTCCAGCCCCCGGCACAGACATAGGATTTACTAAACTAGCCAACACAGAGACCTATCCAGACTCTTTGTCAAAGGAGATTTCACTGTTTTTCTAGGCAACTTGCTTTGTTCTCTTTATAGTTGGGATGTTGATTTCCTAAGTAGTAATCTAAACATGCTATTCTGGAACTTAAACCCATCACCTCTTGTCCTATGCTCTGTGGCACAGGAGAACAGTTTTTGCCTTGTTTTTTGTGACAGCATTGCACTGTTAACTCATGTTGTGTTTGCGATCCACCAAAAGTCACAAATGTTTCTTGGTGTTTCTACTTCCTCTGACCTCACTGACAAAATTCAACAAACTTAATTTGAGGAAGAGTCTTTATATGCCTTCAGTCCCTAGCTTCTGTTGGGGTTGATGTGAAGAGATGAATTTGTCATGATGGAGTTTCTGGTGATCCTGGAACTCATGAAGAATTCAGCTGTGACCAAAGACTCATTTTATACAGAGCAGCAATTACTGTTATTCATAAGCCCCTCTATGTCTGCAGAAGCATAGGAGAAAAGCCCTTGTCCCAAAGAGCATACAATCTAAATCTAATCTGGACAAACAGGAGATTATGAAAAGCACTCGAGAAGCAGACGGTGGAGGAGGAATTGTGGGAAGAGTGAGAACAACTAAGGAAAAGAGGAGGAAGGAGTTGTGAGGAAGGTAGAACTTAAAACATTGTACCCTCTGTGTGATGGATACAGCAAAAAAGAGTTTCTTAGGCTGTAAATAGACATCTCATTTGATGTGGGCCTGGTTGTCCCAGGGTTTGACGCGGCTCAAAACAGGCACGGCACAGTCATTTACCCACGTTGCCCTTCCAAGCTGCACTGCTGCTCATCTACCAATAGGTGGCCAGTGAGAGCACACAGCTTGGCTAGCATGTCCTGGGAATGACCCGCGATAACCTTACATATGTACAGAGTCATGTCCCAGGAAAAAGCATTAGTATACTTTATTCCACATACATCAGAGGGATTGGAAGTGAGACAATGGACTTGGAACCTGGAACAAAGGACTTTCTCGTGGAACAAATGTGACATCTATTTACAGCCTTAGGGTCTGTACAAATGTTGGGCTTACTTTAAACTGCATGATTATAGGTTGGGAGCAGCATGTACAGGTGTTCATTGGTGCTGGGAGCCACACCAGGAACCTGGTGTAAGTAACTTAGGGTGGGGGTTGGGGCAGGTGGGATCAAGCAGGGCTAGGAAGTCTGGGTGGGGGGCTAAAAATAAATAGCCTGGTCAGTGTAGGAGGGGGTGGTAAGAAGAGTGCAGCCACAGGGTTGGGGCAAGCAGCTGGGACTGTCGCAGCCCTACAGTTGCACTCTGAATGTGCGTATACATTCACTGGATTTAATCAACCAGTTCCTGATCTAAGTTCAGTTGCTCAGGTGAATTAACTTAGATTGTGCCCTCCATTTTTGACCCAATTTAAACCCCCTGGTGTCTACACAGATGGACATTTAGATCAATTTAATCCTAGTTAGGTCAGTCTAAATATAATATCTGCATGTACCCTTAGACGAAGGCAACACAGCCTTAAGATGAAAAACAAAGTGAAAAGCAACAAATATTGATGAGTGGGAGTGTGAAAATTAGACAATGATTTTGCGCTGCTCACTCCTATGCCTGCATGCCTGGTTTAAACATTCTGATTCATTTAGGATTTTTTTTTTAATTTCCCATGTTCAAATTTTTCAGCAAATAGTTTTCAGCTTTCAATGAGGCGCTAACACAAAAAACCCCACTTTTTTGGTTTTAGAAAAGTTTTACATACAAGTTCAAGAGTCTTTTATTTCCATTTTCTTATTTAAAAAGCTTATCAATTTCAGCCCAAATGCAAACTTCACAAGAAATGTCTATTTTTATTTTACTCACTCTTCTCTAAATCTACATACTGCCAGTCTGCCTGGAATAATAAGTAGTAAAGTAGCAGTAAAATTTTTGATGTCCCATTGCATTCTCCTGACCTGCTTACATTGATTTATTAATATAGCTTATTCATGAACAAATTCACCTAGACAGGCATGTGCACACTATTTGCCACCCATGCTCAGAGCTGTACAAATAACTGATTTTTAATACACTAGCAGTTCTGAAAAATCAGGGAAAAAAAGGATTTTTGGATCAATTCAAGTTATTTTTTCTGTTAACCTGGTCAATGAAAACACTGAAAACTGTTAAATTTTTCAAGCACTTAAAATATTATTAAGAATAATATCTATGAACATTTTGAAATGAAAAACAGTTTAAAACAAAACAATACTTCTAGTTTTTTAAGAAAACTTTTGGCTGTTTTTAGTCTTTTCCTTTGAATATACACAGAACAGCAAAACAAGAGAGTATTAGAAATGTTTTGATGGTGTTAAATCTCTATTTTTAGCACTTGCTTTTTGCCCAAGTCTACCAATACAGTACTGAGACAAGAACCGCAGGCCTGGACAAGAAGAAATGAACAAATTGGATAGTTAGATGTGTGTTTTGGGGCCTTTTGGTTTTGGGGGCTGGGTGTGCCGCATGTTTTTTTTTGTTTGGTTTTTTTTTGGAGCATAACTATAACCTGCTAGAAGCTATTTTTGTTTCATTTATCCAAAGCTGAAACATATTACTGAGCTCTCTGGATTGAATTAGAGATGCAAAACTATCCCTATCATCATGGCTCTTTCAAAATCAATGTTAAAAAAAAATATATATATGGCCTGCTTTTTAGGTTGAATTGTCAAAATATTTTACATGTGCTGAGCTGGTATAGACTTAAGATTGCCAGTTACTCCAGATGTCTCCTGTTCTAACTGAAATTTCACTTTCTTACTTGCTAACTCCTTTATTCATCCCATGCAAACACTTTATTCTAATTATCTATTAAATGCGAGTAAACAAAATGTAATTTCCAATAGGACGCCCACGTAATGCATGTGAGAGACTACATACCAGATGAACCTCCCCAAATCACTGCTTCAACAGACACTAGTTGAAAGATTTGGATCACGCATGCAGTCAGAGATACTTCTTCCAATGAAACCATCAGATATTAAGATTAATCCACCAGATATCCACCAGTGAGATATTGCTGTGAATCAGTGTTTGGCAAAAAAAAAGCAGCCACATTTTCAATAGCTGCAGGAGCAGATCCAGGATTTGGGAAGGGGGAATGCATGAGCAGCAACCAGCACTGCAGGGGTGGCTGCACCCCTCGCTCCCAGCTTCTACCCACTGATGCAGGCAGACAAGACAAAGGGAGCTTCTGAGACATTTTTAAAGTCCATAAAGCACATGAGAATCTCCCCCCTTCCCTGCCCCAACCCTTTCCCAGCTGCTTTTCCTGCTGTCCTGGGGATGAGACATTTCAGAGCTGCTTCTGCCCACTCCAGTCAGGCTGCACAAGAGCTGGGCTCAGTTGTGACATGACAGCGGGAACAGTGACAGGTTGTAGGGTGGATTCCTCCACCCAGCCTGGTGCCCCAGAAGAAGGCATGAGGAGGGAACCCCCCCAACCCAGCATTGCCCCTGCCCCTGCTGCTGTCCCAGCTGAGCCCATGCAGCCTGGCTGGAATGGGCAGAAGAGGCTCTGAAGCTCCCCCCACCCATAAGACAGTGGCAAGAAGACCGGGGGTGGGGGGGAAAGAGGGGAAGGGATATGCCTCTGTGCATGGAGGGGGAAGGAAGGGGATTCTCACCTGCTTTGGGCCTTTAAAAAAGTCCCCAGAGGCTCCTGTGGTGCAGTCCAGTATGCAAGCGGGGTGCAGTCATACCACTGCACCCCTCTGGATCCACCCCTGGATAGTGGCTTTGGTCAAAAGCAAGAGGCACTTGTCCTTCCAAGCATTTCTGCAGCATGGCCAGTTTTATGCATTACTGATTTTTTTTCTACCTTTTGGGAGTTCTTTATGGTGCCCCAGAAGTGGTCTGATGGATGGGCGGGAGGCGAGCTATGAAGGAGTTGCGCGCTCTCGTTATTTTTTCCCTCTCTCCTACTCAGGGTCATATCAGACTCTGCTCCATGCCACTGCTTTTCCAAGGAGTATCAGATACATGCATGGTTAAAAAACTAACAAAAACCAACACGATTTCTGCACGTGGTAGAGCAGGTCTTCAGCGGTGGGAGCCGGTGGTGTTTTATGCCACTTGAAGATCTGACAGGGTGAAAAGGGTGGAACAGAATCACATTTGGGTGCCTAATAGATGAAACAGAAGTTGGCCCTAAGCAGTATCATTATCGATAAGCCACTTTAAAACTAAATAACTGCAGTTGCTCTAAAAGGTAGTCAAGATCATTGAAACATTTTTGTCATCTAAAACTCAATGACAGTGTAACATCAAGAAGCACCCCCACTGCCAACACATACATCTATTAGAGTTACCGCCAGTGCCAGGAGTACAGAGGGCTTCATAATGGTTGGTCACCTAAAACAAAGTGTTGCTTTGTACTATTCAAACAGACGGCCTGCAGCCCAATTCCCTTATGCCTCCTTTATAAATGGGGTTGCTTAATTAGCCCTTGATGAGCTACTGCACGTATTAATAATAAGCTATAGTCAGCAGAGAGCCTGTAAATAAGCAATCTGCTCCGTCTAGCTTTGCAAATAGGCTCCTCAAGACAATGCACAAAATACAAAGCCTCAAATTAAATGCAGTAGGAAAAGGAACTGGATGACTGAAGGGTTCTTACACATTTGATTTCACACATTTCTTTGAGCTTTCCCTTTGCAGAACGATCTCATCCCCTAGCCAGATTCCACGTGGTGACAGCCGAAGGCGCATCCTGAAGAGACTACAGAGGAGCAGTCTGGCAGAATCAGCCCAAAGAAACATGCAACGTATCCAAACCCTACAACATGTAATTTCTCAAGCTGTATCTCTCTCTCTTTTTAAAGACACACCTCCCTCTCCATTCACTGCCTTTGTACCGAGTAAGACATTACAAGGCAGGAATTTTCATCGGGGGCTGAGGGTGTTTGTTGTGTAATTCCCATAGGCTCCTTTGAAAAGTTCAGCCTAATTGTGTGTGACACCACATTTAATTTCTTCTCCCTTGTTCCCCACCTGCCGTGTTGCTCCAGAAAGAGCTAACAAAAATACAGACGCTCAGCTAGCACAGACAATGATTATTTCCAACAGGCTGACCCTTGTGTCTGGAAAAGTATACGAATAAAGTGGGAGGAAACTTGTCTTTTAAACCACTGGTTATTGATTATTCCATAATGTCTCCTTCACTCCCAGCTATGACAATAGTGCAAGCATATAAAAGTGGATTAAGAAAAACCCAAATGCTTCACAGACAATGCATGACCAGATCACTTAACTTGTCACAGAAATGTAGCTCTCCGTGGGACGGAGTATAACAGCCATTCAGTGCAACAACACTGCACAGCATTTAGAGTGACTTCCTAACTGAAACTTCCCTCCAACCTCACTAAGTTTCCCCAAACATGTTAACAAGTGGTCCCCCTTTGCAAAGTCTCTGTAGCTCAAACAAGACAAACCCAGGCCTAAACAAAGGAAACGTAATTATTCCCATTTTACAGATGGAAAACTGAGGCACAGAAAGATGAACTGGCTTGCCCAAGGTCAAAGGGGAAACCTGTAGCAGAGGTAGAAACTGAACCCAGATTTCAAGTACTAGTACAGCGCCTTAACCACAACACCTTTCTTCCACAGGTTCCATAAAGGGGATAGTCCTGTAAATGCAAAATTTGAATTTCTGCGTATCCTATAACTCAAAGATGGCATATTTGATCACTCTGGGGGGAGGCATTGGGACAGACTTTGCATTTCTGTACTCCTTCTGTGGCAAAAAGGAGGATATTAGTTTAGCCACAGATGGGTCCAAAAGCAATCCTACCCAGAGAAGAAAATGCCTACAAGGGTGCTGAGAGAGGCTGGAGAATAGGAAGCTTGGAGAAATCTTGGAGGATTCCTTCTCTGATTGGAAAAAATAGATCCATTTCTCTCCTGACACTCAGTTTGACTTCAAGTGGGGGAGAAAGCCATTGCCCTGCTTTGACTGTTTCTTTCCGGTGGATTTACGGTGACATTTATGATGTTCCTGGCATGGAACGTAAGCCTCACTTTGGCCAAGATGTTAAACTGTACTGAATATCATCATGCGGGGAGAAAAAATATGTCCTTTCAATTTGGTGCGGAGGGCAGAATGCAGTAGAGTAGGAAACCCAACATTTACCTTCACAGCATATTAAGGCTGCGACAGAAAAAAGACAGTAAAAACAATTTGTCGTGCTAGGTCAGTATTTAGAGCGAGGCTAAGGACTGCTGCACTTCAGTGTGCATGTACACCCCCCTCCTCTTTGGCTGGCTTAAAACAATGGGTAGCTCCCTAAATCCAGCAGTCTTTCCTGCCCAGAGCAGGAGGGCTGGACCTGATGATCTTGCAAGGTCCCTTCCAGCCCTAAACTTCTGTGAATCTGGCCTCGGTAAAAGTGACAAAGAATATCAACACATCCAACTGTGTTTTAATTGCCATTGCTTAGCCCACTTCCCCCATCCCCTAACCAAAGCAAAGGTGCCTTTTGCAGTAACTGAATGCATCAAAGACCAGGAATAGGAGAGCAATGGAGCCCGACAGAGACAGATGTAGAAAGTGCTGGTCCTGTGAGGCTAATTTTGCAAGGTGCTGAGTGTCTCAGATCACACAGCACGATCACTTCCGTACGAGGTCAAGGGCTGTTGAGGATGCTAAGCTCCAACACGTGATGTGCCCAGACCCCCGGTTCTTACCCGAACAAAAGGTTCCTTGCGCATAAAAATTCAATTAGAGAATTGAAAGGCTCCTTCTCAGACAACTCCACACAGATAGGCACATCAATTTCTGCCTACAATTAACAGAGTGAAGAAAACAAAGTGAAATCTATGCCCCTGCAAAGAAACCTCATTCTCTATTGACCAAAATTCATGCTTCGCTTCCAGATAAAAGCCACTGACAATCTATCAGTCAATCTATCAGCTTTGTCCAAGCCAGCCCAAACAAGTATCTGAAGTATGAAAAACTGAGCCTGGAATTCAAACTAATGAAAAGCTGAAAAGGATGAGAGAGGGGAAATAAAAGGCTGCTGGCATGCAAAATGATGGGAGGTTATAGTGCCGCACAGAGAGCACGGAATTATCTAAACAACCTTGAAGACAAGTCACCTCTTTTGTGACAAGCCGCAGCTTGCATTGGTTTCTTTGCATTTTTTGGTTCTTTTTAATTATCTTCCCTCCATTTATTTTAAAAAAGGCATTTGTTAGCAAGTAATCCTGATGCTTCCTGGAATGTGTTAATGTTAACCTCATGAAATGACTAAAGTGCTTGTAGATGGCCATAAAGTCAATCCTTTGGGGACCAACCCTTTTCCTATCTTCCTTCTTTTTTTTCTTAAAAACAATCCTCATACTTATGGCTTCCAGGTTGATTTGAAGAGAGAGGTAAAGGAAGTGACAGGACTCATTATTCTCCTCTTGGTTTTTTACTTCTGAGACTTTTCTGGAGCCAAGACTGCTAATCAAAAAGTTTTTAGGCACGTGATGGCTTTTTATGTGGAACCATAGATGATTAGTAGGGATCGACCCGTCTTAGTGGCCCTGCCCCTCACCACTGATTGGAAGAGAAGGGAAGGCTGCATGACAGGCAGCCCTCTCAGCCGATCAGATGTGAGGGGTGGGCATGACCACCAGCTTGGCTCCTCCCCTTTGTGCCAGCAGCTCCACCTTCCCCACTAGTGGGCTGCAGGGCTGGGCCATAGCAGTCATGAGGACCTTTGGCTCCTGCTGGGGAGCCAGTATTTTATTTTTAGTAATTTTTTTTCTTTTTTGATTTTGCAGATTTCACGGACAACGTCTGATTTCACAGTTTCCACAAAATCCGCGAAATTGTGAATTTAATAGGTCTCTAATGATTAGTCATTAAAGCTGTAACTGAGCCCATCAAACTTATTTTATCAGGATTTGGGATGAGTTTGAAACCACTTTTTCCTTTCCAGGTGATCTCCCCTTTCCAAGCAATGCTCTGAAGGCACCGCCTCACATGCCTGCAGAGCCTTATACACCCTGATATTTTTGTTTCATGGGAAATTTTGACATTTCTGAATCTGTTTTCTTTCACACACCAAACAGAAATCAATAAGTTTGACACTGCCCTCAGATAACCTCCTAATCCAAGGCTGGTGCCTTTCCTGCTCAAGCACAGGTGACTGGTAAGGGGGAAACGGAGCGGGGGGGCATATACCCCCCCAAGATTGGCCCCCAAAAGTGGGACAGTTTTTTTGCTGCATGGGCCGGCGGCATATTGGGGATGGGGAGGGAGGCACTAAGCCATGGCACAGAAGTATACGAGTGGATATGGGGCTTTTGGCCTGCCCCCAGGGCCCACCCACAAATTGTGCCCCCCCAGACTCAGGAGGCACCAGTCACCCCTGTGCTCAAGCATCTTCAGCACTTCTCATCCAGAGGTTGGGCAGTGATTTACCACCCAAGTACTACTATTCCCATGTTGCAGATGATGCCACTAAAGCACAGAGAGGTGGGGTGACTCGTCACACAGCTGGTCACATCCCCTGAATCCTTCTCCCAGTTGCAAAACCCTTTCTCCTTCTGTCTGAATTAACAGACCATGCATCACTTTCTGCACAGAGCACAGTGCTAACCAGATTAACATAAGTTTTCCATAGCTGGCTAGCACCATGATATACTGTCCATTTCTTATTTTATCCCAAACCAGGATGCTTATACCAGATATAAAATAAGTTCTCTGATATACAAAATCTGCCTTCCATCTGCTCTTCTGTAATGGTTCAAAAAAATCTATATATGCAATAGGTCCAGGGTTTAAGCCAGGTGTTTTTACTGGCAACTCTTTGTAAAAAGATCAGTCACTTAGAAAGCTTAATAGGATGTGTCTGTTCTTCTGTTGGCAAAAAATAAAGTCTGAGAGTCAACTGGAGTTCATACCCTTAACAACAAAACCGACAGAGAAAAATTGTTAGAAAAGGCAAGCCAGCTTACTTTTTGGCTGGTATAATAATATGGAAAAGTCGCTTAAGATAGTAGAATACGAGTTCAGTATGAATTTCATAAACTTCTACAAGGAACAATCTTACTGCAAACACTTCAATACTTTAATTATTTTCAACCTAAAATCCTCCAAAAAATAGTCTCAATAAAAGTTTTACAAGAAAACAAACTGAGAAAATATGTGCACGCTTCCATTTAATTACACCTTTTGTTTTTGCTGGGCAAAACGCCTAGAGCAGTGGTGTCTGTCTCTTATTTTCCCTGATAGATCAGGCAGCTGTTCAAATGCCCCAAAAGCATGACTAGTAGGGCTGGGAAGCAAGGTTGCCAGTGATTAATATTATGTGCCGGATGACCTGCTACAATCGTGAAGCTGTTTTTAGAGATAAAATTGGAAAATATTTCATCACCTTAATGCACGATATTCACCTGCATATTTAACATTAACTACCACACTCGCATTAATATAATTAGGCTAAGGACTGAATGCAAAATTGCATTTCATTTCCCAATCTGGATTTTATACCCTAATTAATTGTAATAATTTCATATACTGACTAGAGCTGTGCCAAAGTGGGACTTCTTTGTGCACACTTCCATACAAAATAGTTCTGCAAAAATACTTCTTCCAAGTTATTTTCCAAGACCCAAGTTTTGCTCTTGGTGAAATATGAAGATGAGCATTTTTCACAGCTCCATTTCCATGTAAAAGGAAGAAGGGCTGGGACAGCAGCTATAACCGAGATTTTTATTTCCTCAGCCTAGAATGGGAGAGGCAGGGAGGGAAAAATGTCATGTATTTATAAGAAGGGCTATGGCTCCTGAGCAAGCAGCTTAGCACTTTATTCCATATTGTCCTTCATGCTTGGGAGGAGCAACCTTTAAACATCTGCAAGTCCATCACATTGTTGTCCTTCAAATTCCTTCTTAAAACTTCCCTTTGCTGTGACACCTCCAAAAATGACTAACATTTCAGCAATCGGCATACCGAGTCCACTAACTACCATGCTGAACTGCCGTGCCTCTTCTCCTTGTTCTCCTGCTATCTATGCATCATCTCTTGGCTCTTTGGCATGGAGACTGTCTTAATATTTATATTTTACATGTATACAACACCAAACACACTGAGTCCATGACTGGGACACCTATGTATTACAGATAATATACATAACAAATGACAGTATTGTATATCGGGGGGTGGGCAAAACACAGCCTTCAGGCTGAACCTGGCCTGCCAAGGGATTTTGTCTGGCCTACGGCGGGGGTCTTGGCTGCACACAGCCCAGGTATAGTGGCAGCCCGGGCTGTAGCACGTGTGGCAAGTCCCACCACGTCCAGGCACACATCCAGTGGGGCTGGTGTGGCATGGCAACTGGATTTGTTTCCTGGCAGCACCTACAGCAGCTCCTTCCAGCTGCCACTGCCAGTCTCTGCCACCACACCTGGCCGCGCTGTCCACGCACCACAGCCCATCCACCCTGCACCCACCACCGAGTGTGCTGGATGAAGCAGGTGGACGGGGCCTTCATGGAGACCGGCTCGAGACCCATGTGGGCAGGGCGTGCAGCCAGGTGAATGGGATGGGGCTGCGGGTGGGTGGGGAGCAGCATCTGGGAGAAGGATGGGTGGGCAGGGCTGGAGCCAGGGCTGGGATCAGGGTTGGGATTGTGGGGCAGTAACAGCACAGAGCTAGGGTCTGGGGCATAGCCACAGCCTGCTGCCTGCACGGCTCTGCCATAGGCACCAGTTTCACAGGCAAGGGTGTGCAGGCATGACCTCAAGATCCCAAACCTGAACACTGCCCGCGGCCCCATCCCATCCGCCCAGCCATGCACCCTGCCTGTGCGGGTCCTGGCTGGTCTCCACGAAGACCATGGCAGAACGGGGTGGGGCCCAGAGCTGTGATCCACGCCCATACGACCCTGCCCGCAGAACTGGCACCCATCACAGGGGCACAAGGGGAGCACATCATGGCTCTGCCCTGAGCTCTGGCCCCATGCTGTCACCATCCCAAGATCTGAGTCCTAACCCTGGCCCTGCTCCAACCCATCCGTCCCTCTCCTGGATGCTGCTCCCCACCCACCCAAAGCACCATCTCATCTGCCCAGCCCCAAAATAATTGCCCATCCCTGCCAAATATGCATACTGCTGCCTTCTACCAGACAGAATCAGAGTCCAATAAATCCAAGAGCTGCTAGAAATAGTTTACTTCAAGAAGAAGAAGCATGGCTTTTTGAAACAAAGGAATCTGATTGTATGTCCCTTATGGGTGTGAAGTTTATGCTGTGCAACATTGATCAGAGTGAAATCCAAGATGTATTCAAAACTGTTATTATATTAAACCTTATGGGAATAAAACAGTACTGAAAAGGTTTATGGAAGATCTGCACCATCTTTTCTTTTGAAAGGGAAGTCTGGTGCTGTAAGAGTTTTTCCACAGCCTAAAGAGCTGTAGGGGAACTGAAGAAATAGTTTCCAGATATATATATAAAAAAAATAGCTTCATTGTTTTATTTCAAACCATTTTGCAGCCAACTCAACAAAACATGCAAAACTTGCAAAAATAGAAACGGGCTCACTCAGAATGGGATTTTTTTTCCAAGTGAATAGTTCATAGATTGTGGTGTTTATTTTTAGTTGAAAATGGGTCCATTTCCAACTGCAGAATAATATTAAAAAATAAGATCAAATTCCAAGCGGCTTCACCTTTCACTACAAATAATAGATAAGCATCCGATTCTCTTTCAGGATTTTTTTTTTTATCTGGCTCTCCCAAATTACTTTATATACTCCAGACAAAGCCCATTAATTAAAGTGGTAACAGAAAGTTGTAATGCCTTTATTTGGACTTCTAAAGAAGCTCCATCAGAGCTGAGACAGTCCTTTTGGAGCAGAAAGATCTTATTTCTAGATCTGCTGGCACTAAAAAATGACAGAACTGTACTGGAATCAACTGATTTCTAGCACAACAGAAACAAGATAAAGACGCCTAAGGAAATTAACTAGGTGTGATCCATGTGCTTTTTTTCCACTGACCCTTAAATAACTGCTCCTTCCAGCCCTGAAATTATTGAGATTAGAATAATGCATTTTTTACTTTAATAGATGGGAAAACACAGGAAATTCAGTGGCTTCAAAATGAAAAGAAACAAAATTCAGCAGTATGAAGTGAGTTTTTACTTGGGGTTTTTAAAGGGTGCAAACACAATGATGACAACAAAAGTTTATGTGAACTTTTAATGATGTCCTTTATATTTTTTTAACACAAGGCCTAAGGGGTGAGGTCTAGGGAAGTTTCGAGGCAGAAGCTTTCCAATGAAGACGGTGGGGAGAGTGAGAAAGGGATGGGGAGGGAGAGAGAGATTCTAGTGTTTGTGCTAACGCTGAACAGTTTTAGAAGGAAGAGGCTGTGCTTGGGCTGATTCATTGAATCATAGAAAATGAGGGTTGGAAGGGACCTCGGGAGGGTCATCTAATCCAACCCCCTGCTCCAGGCAGGACCATCCCAGACAAACTAGATCATCCCAGCCAAAGCTTTGTCTAGCTGGGTCTTAAAATCCTCTAAAGATGGAGCTTCCACCACCTCTCTGGGTAACTTGGTCCAGTGTTTTACCCTCTTACTAAGAAAATTGTTCCTAATATCTAAGCTAGCCTTCCCTTGTTGCAATTTGAGACAGTTGCTCCTTGTTCTGTCATCTGCCACCCCTGAGAACAGTCCAGCTCCATCCTCTTTCAAAACCCCTTCAAGTAGTTTCACTGTTGTCACAGGACAAAACGCTTTCTCCTAAATCTGTTCAGAATGGGCTTGATTCAAAATTCATTGAACTGGATGAGAAAGTCCCTGTTGACTTCATCAGCTCATACACATTTGCTTTGCTTTAGTTCCAAGTGTCTGAAAACAGTCTTTTGGGCCAAATTATTATTTCATTTATCTTGGCCTACTGACTAGCAAGCCATCAGATCATCATTATGGTCTCCGTTACACCAGGCTAATGGAGATCAGAATCTGGCTCTCATCACAAAAATGTTGACACCACCAGTTCTGCACCAGTTGCCAATGACACCTCTCCACTTGTCTCACACACGTCATTTTTTGACCCTTTGATATTTCCTTCCCTGATTCCATTAGTATTGGTGGTTTGATTTTAGCTGTCAAAGAAAAGGTCAGTTTCTTCACTGCTCCCAATACACTGGCAGTATAACATAGAAAACAGGCCTACTGCAAAGCAGTCTCCAAGGAAGACCCCTAATTTGAGGGGGGGACGGAGACTGGAATTTGGCTTCCTAATTCTTCCAGTATGCTAATTCCTGTCATTAATCATCACTCAGTACATCTGGTTTGTCATACAGTGATTGCCACTTGAGCTGAGTTCATATATATGTGAACCTACTTACTCTAGCAGCAGATTTTTGCCGTGGGAATACGATTACCCTAAATCAGGGTAAACAGACTGTGCTAGCTCTGGGGTTTTTATGCCTAGTCACTTGTAACCCTATAACATTCAAAATACCCGCTTATGATCCAAAATTAGGAGAAGCGCAATAAAAATAATTCACTAAGGAGGTGAAATCTGGGAGATGCAATGACTAATTGCCTCTTTTGTTCTGAGGCTAGACTGGCTCTGAATCAGGTTTTCTGTAAGTGATGTGGAAACCAGTCCTTAATTTGCCCTGCTAATAAGGTACAGATAAGAAGATGGGGACAAAAACATTATACTTTAAACTTCCTTCTACAGTTTATAAAACATTACTGACTCCAAATCAAGCTACTTTATACAAATGTAAGCAAATACTTACAGGGAAAAAAAAAGGGAAAACATGGCTGAATTTGCAATATTATACAAATGCAGTGGATAGACAGTTAAAAAAAAATTCTCTTTCAAGAAGAAATAATACAATAAACAGTAACAGCCTGCCTTCCGTTCTGGAAATTATCAGGGCTGTGGTAAGTAATCCATCATTCCCAGCTCCCTATTCTTTCAAGTAATTATTTAGAGTTCACAGTTTATTAATTTGACAGTGCATCTCATCTACATAGTATGCTAAAAAGCTTATGTTTAATCAGAAAATCAGCATCACAGCTTGCTAAACACTAGTTCTCTCTCACACTCCTTTGATTTAACTGATTTCAACACCGCGTATGAAGGACAAGGGTCCTTTATTTATATGCAGGTAGTGAAAGTTAATGCAAAACACATTAACTAATCTTAAATGCCACTGTGGCTACTTTCAGGGCTGAGCAAAATATTCATAGGAAATAATTTATCCGATGTATTTACCTGCCTTTATTCCAGATATGAATTAGCAGCAAACAGCCTTTGATTCCTGTAAATGTATTGCTTTGTTATAAGTGCTCTGTGAGCATTGTGTGCAAACGTACTGTAAGCTTAGGGGATTATTATTATTTGTATTACAGTAACACTGAGGAGCCTGAGTCATGGACCAGGATCCTGTTGTGCTAGGCACAGTACAAACACAAAACAAGATCAATCCTGCTCCAAGGAGCTTACCATCTTAGCAATAGCAGTGCTAACAGCTTTGTTTTCAAGCAGATAGGAAAATTTGCATGTGAAGCAGCCATTCCCCATTGCCATTCCTGAGACAGACCATTAACAGAAATGTTAGGGAGAAACCTATCTTAATTTAAACAGGTATCTGAGGATGAGATTTTTAAGAACCGTCTAAATGATTTGGAGGCCTGATCCTCTACCATTTCGAGGGGAACTCAGAAACTAAACTTCTCGTGCCGCTTAGAAAATTAATTATAAAACACCCCTTTGAAGCATGCACCATGTCCTGACTGCATATACACACAGTAGAAAGCTGATAACACGCCAGTAAATAATTAAACCCCTGTATCTGGAGGGGTTGTTGGTATTGGGGACTGAAGCTAAAGATGCATGGATCTGAACCTGAGGAGGGCAATTATTTTTAGCTGGAGGCCACTTGACAAGTTTTGGTGAGCTGTTGAGGGCCACACACATAAAATCTTTTAGAAGTTACCATTTTAACAAGTTGTAGATAAAAAACACATCATATACTGAAAAATCGAACATCAACTAGAACATATTTTATTTTTAAAAAATGTCCTAATTTATGGTATTTTGAGTAGTGTATATAGAGATGATGGCATAATAGCTCGAAATAAAATCTAACTCATGTTTGTTATGGGGGTGGGGTGTGTGTGTCAGTGTGTGCGTGCGGGGGAGGTATATGCATGTGTCGGGGGCTGCCTGCACTCTTAAGCCCCCAAAACTGTCCAGGTGGAGGGAGTGGGGAAGGAGGTGCATGCAGCAGACGTCACCTGGGCGATGCGGTGCAGGTGTGGTCTGTCCCCCCATCCAGTTCAAAGCTGCCCCTGCAGTGCTCCATGTGGGCCCAAGCCCTGCCCGCTCCTGCCCAGGGCAGCCCATGCCATGCTCCTACCCATGACTGCCATCTCCAGCCCTGGCCAGCATGCACAGCTTTCTAGTGAGGTTGCTCCCAGTGTGGCTGCAGCTGCCTGGGTACAGCTAAGCTCCCCCTGCCTGCAGCAGCTCCTCATCCTCCTGCCCCTGCTGTGCCACTGCAGACTGGGGGGTGAAGCTGCAGCTGGGCGGCTCCTGCCCCAGTGCACGGAGCTCCAGTTTCAGCTCTCAGCCACCGTCCACTCACTCGGCCACCTGCAGGTGGCTGCTCGTTGTGCCAGGTGAGCAGAATAGGTGGAAGGCGGCTGGAGCTGGAGCCCCACATGCTGGGGCAGAAGGTGCCTGGCTGCAGCATCCCTTCAACCTGGAGTAGTGCAGCAGAGCTAGGAGGATGAGGAGGAGCTGCTGGAGGTCGGGGGAGCTGAGCAGTACCTGGACAGCTGTGGCTGCACCAGGAACAGCCCTGCCAGGAAGCTGTGTGCACTGGCTGGGGCTAGGGCCAGCGGGCACAGGTGGAAGTGTGGCGCAGGCTGCTGAGCACTGCAGGCTAGATCCACTCAGCTAGCGGGCCATATCTGGCCCACAGGCTGTATTTTGCCCACCCTTGTTCTAAACTCCTGAGCCTGAATCACCTAAGGTAAAAGACCCATCTCAGGTGAGGCTGCAATAGAGTCCTTTGCCAGCATGTGAGGACCGAACTGAGTCCAAAATAGAGAGCGGCCGGATGCTTTTGGTGGGTATGAGTTATACACAACAGGAGGCAAGCGCGCTGACAGGAATGTTGTAACGTGATCCAACAGACCTGTGTTGAGATGAGCTCACACAGTTTTCTTGGTCACACTTGTTTTAAGGTTTCTATATATAAAGGGTTAATACATGATTAATAAACCTCATAAGCATGCTTGAGGCCTGAGCTACATGTGTAATAGGAGGTAATAAACATATCGACAGAAGGGATCATAGAAGTGTGTAAGTCACGGTTATAAACAATGTATTGACTTGCTGGAGTCTATAACAATATATGGTGATTGATCGTACGCTGATTAAAAGGTCTGTTGAACATTATTAATTCTTTACACACCATTATAAATGGGAACAAGTGTATTATAATCATTTTCTCACTAGAGTGAAAAAGTAAAAAGGAGAGAACAATGTTTTACCACCTTGCTATTGGGCATCCCACTTGTACACTTTTATAACCTCTCCAGCTACACATTGTACTGATCCATAGATAGTCATGGATCACAGACCTGCTACAGAATATGACAGTCATCCTCTACAGAGACCATTCACAATGCAAAAGATTTCCAGTTGAGAAGAGTGTAGAATCGTTCCCTTTTGGCTTAGTTGAGAGGTGTGGTGGAAAGATAACGGGGATTGGGTTGCATAGGCATAAAACTTCTGCTGGTGCAGGAGTGAGATTGTTTACAACATTTTTATAATGGCAAAGGTGATAGAGAAGACTCAATTATACCAGCAAGCAAGGTGCAGTGCGTGGGGGGGTTTTCTTTGGTTTTGCCAGCATACTTTATTTTGTTTGGGGAACAAGCAGTCTTTTTTTGCTGGTATAAGCTGTGTTAAAGTGACAGCACTTTGCTGTTATACCTACACTGGAGATTCTTTTCTATCTTAGAACAATGTTAGGTAATGTAAAATCTTGACAGAAGTCCCAGCTCTGGTGACGTGTGAGATGTACACAGAGATGGACCATGCAACTCGCGGTTCAGAGAGCCATCGGGCTGAAGTGTAAGCTCTCAGCCTGCCACTATCTTCCACAGCTACTGTGCCAAGGACCTCTCCCCTCTCCACTTGGGTTTTATGCATCTCAAGCCCTGTTACCTCACCAGTCTCAAACAAAGTCCAGTGAACTAGGGTTAAGCACAAGAACAAATGCTATGTCTTCACTGTGAACTGCAGACTTACCCGTGTTAGATCATTTAAAGCATTCTTGGGGATGTCCCCACTACATTGCAGCTTGCATTGCATTTACCTAAAGAGTGACATCAGCCTATTCACTGAATTACTTTTAGGAATAATCAGTAAATCAGGCTGAATCTTCTGAGTATCTTTTAAGGATGTCTGAAAACCTTAACGAGAACAACACGTGCTGGAGGTCTGGGGGGGTTAAACCTGGGGCATGCATGTGAACTGGATGGTATCCCTTCACTTCTGTGTACCTCTGAGTCTACAAATGTAAATGTAGGCCCAGTGTAACTTCCACACAAGTCAAAAGAAAGAACCCCAGTAACTTCAGTAGGAGTTGAATCAGGCCCGGTATTACTTATGGTATCAAGTTTAAAATTCTCTGATGAAATGTTTGACCTATAGGCATGCAAAAGATCATGGGATTACAGGACAGTTGGCTTAGAAGGGACCTCACTAGGTCACCTAGTCCTCCAGCCTCCTGCTCAAGGCAAGATCATCCTGGACTAACCCATCCCAGCCAAGTGTCTGTCTAACTTGTTTTTGAAAGTTTCTAAGGACGGAGACTGCGCTTCTTTAGGTAGCCTGTTCCAATGCCTGACCACCCACAGTTTATTGTTACGGTCATCACTGTGATCAATCTTCAGATCAAAAAGTAACATTCAATTCCATGAAGACTGACCATTTGATTTAGACTCCTGCCATGACAATGATTGATAGGACAAACACACACGAGAACAAATGCCTAAAACCTGCTCAGATGCTAAGGGGAAAATACAGCTTTAGAAACTTCATGAGATTGCTGACACCCAAAGGGCCTATTGTTATCATCGTGGAGGGGACAGGGCCATACATCTTCCTCAGACCTTGGGAACAGAAGGTGTTAACGCTAACAACTTGACTCCATTTGTAATCCCTGCAGTTTCGCTATTAGATAGCATTCCCATTTTGCCACTGGAACACTTGTACCGAGTGTGAACAACTAGGTAAAGGTAACAATAGAATTGGGACATGGCTATACATCCACCTCTCATCTCTGCACCCACCTTTCTCTGGGAGAGGATAAGAGACAAAAACTGAGAGGCAGGCTCTCAGATGAATTCATTTCTGGGAGAAGGTAACAAAAAACAAAGAGGCGCACTCTCAGATGAGTTCTTCTTGCATTTAGAGCAGGGGGAGCGGATCACAGATGTGCCCTGGCCCTGCTCTGTCACTGTCCCATAATCCCAGCCCCGGCTCTGCCCACCTGTCCTGCTCCCAGAGATTGCTCTCCACCTGCCTGTGACCCCCATCCCATCCCCCCAGCTGAGCACACTCTGCCCGCAGGGGTCCCAGGCTGGTCTTCATGGAGATCTTGCTTGCCTGCCCGCTCCACCCAGTGCCCCTGGCAGTGAGTGTGGGGTGGATGGGTCCAGGTTGGATAGGATCAACTACTCCCCCTTCACACTGGGCTGGGTTAGCACTCCCTCCCCCCCTGCAACAGCTCGCCAAAACTCACTAAGCGGTCCTCCAGCCCAAATAATTGCCCACCCCTGGCTTAAGGAGTAAGGTTTGGGTCTAGAGCTGATATACCCTGTGCTCAGTGCTGTCTCACTCTTAGGTTTCAGTTGTTTCCCCTATGCAGCAGCACTCTTATCATAAATGATTTACTAACAAACTCTGGGCACCAAATATTGTAATGTTTACTGCCTTTTATAGGGAAGATTCCCATTGAAAGTGATGATAACTAAAGGAAATCGGAGGTTTGCTTGACTAATGGCTGCCTAGGGCTTCTGGACTTGGCTCGGTAAAAATTCTACATTGTTTCTCAATGAGATTCACAAAACCAGTCAAGTTGGGGAAAAATGGAAGCTGCATGTATTTATTCCTAACTCAAGCCTTTGAGAAAAGTACTCTCCTTCTTCCTTTAAAAACAAGCAAAACTCAGCAGCTCACAACTGGATAGATTTTGTTGATTCTGTTAAAAAAGAAAAAAAAGAACAAAAGCCCCCAAACAATTCTCCTTTTTGTCTAAGACCAAGCAGTGGGCTATTTCAGGCCAAAAAAGAATTTGTTGTGAGCAGCTGAAAGAGCAGAGTGAGCATTTTTATACTAACTTCAGTTGTCATTTATTCCTCCGGCTACAGCACAAAACTGCATATATGTTTAAAGTACAAACATACAAAAATTTCATTACCATAACTCCTTGGGCAGCAGTAATTATAAAACATAGAGCAACCTAAAGGCAAGAGATTTTTTTTTAACCTTTGCAAATCAGATGGTCAGGATGTAGGTGGAGAAAATCCTTATGTTACCTTATTCCTAATTTTTCAACCCCTTTTGCCTTTCAAAGAGGCTGGTACAGGAAAAAAACCCCAACCATATAAGGTCAATCCTGACAGGAGATTCATATACAGCCCTAAAAGATGGGG
Source organism: Alligator sinensis (assembly GCF_000455745.1). Lineage (NCBI taxonomy): Eukaryota > Metazoa > Chordata > Crocodylia > Alligatoridae > Alligator > Alligator sinensis. The sequence goes on along the minus strand of NW_005842618.1, from coordinate 163,387 downwards.
CTCCATCGGAGCAAAACTCACCGATGGATCAATTCTAAGTAAGGAGTCAGGGACATGGAGTATACAAGCTATCAGGGAAATTAGATCACTTAGGGATAGTCACTGTCCAATATTTCACTGGCATTAGGAAGTTAAACTGGTCATTAATGTGATAAGAAAGTGGCAAGTGGAGACACTGCAATAAAGGGCTAGCTCTTCCATACTGTATAAACACTCCTTAAAAGAGATGCAGATTTAATGTTGTTCCGTTTCCTGCATGGAAGAAATCAACTTTGTATTGATATTTTAGTTCAAGCTTGAGGCAGTATGTCTCTTGGTTTCTGACATTTTATATGTTGCAAATAGTGAGTCTGTGGAGCCCTGCCTTTCCTTGTGTTGGACCTGTGATCTTTAGATATGGCCTATGTTTTCCTCCATGTCTCATATTTCCTCAATTTTTCTAGCAATATTCCAATTACACGGCTCTCTCTGTAAGACACAGTAGGATGGTGACATTTTCTAGTGGCTACTGATACTGTGAGTGTACACATTTCCCAGAACATATCAGATTTTTATCAACTCCCTGGAAAGTATTATTTTTTTAATCTATTGTGTATGTGATAGACTAAAAATCTGACTCTAAGAGCAAAAAATAAAGCTTCCCGTGATGACTTCTCTGTGTGCAACTTCTTGATAACTCATTTATGTGCAAGTGTGTGCGCAAATCTACTCATTGTGTGTCAAGCTTCAGATTAGCACAATTTTTATGGCACAGTTAAAACCCCCTAAAGAGATTTAAAATGAAAATGCTGACACGTCGATGCTGACTGCAGAATGGGAGCACCGAATGCTGCCCTCTTGCAGAGTGGGAGATATATAATCTCCAGGCATCTTCACCAGTGATCTGCATGGAAGGGTCAGATGAGGAGGAACAGCAGGAGAAAAGTCAAATAAAAAAATCATGCTGTTTGCTGACACCCACTTACTACTGGCTTAGATAGGCAGGTGTGCACGCAGTGCAGCTAAGAAGATGAGGCATTCAAGCAAGTTAATCTGATTAGCAGGTTACAAAAGGGCAGGGGATAGAAGGAGCATGTGGACAAAGAGTTAACAAATTCCACACTTCCAACAGCAGATGTGAGGATGCTTCCTGCCTTGATGATGAAATGAGTTTAGCTCTGACAGATTTGGGTCTGCAATGCTTAACCTCTCCAGCAAAGAAATGTTGAGATGATTTGCTTTGTCAGAAAAAAATCCTAACTGCCATGCACCTTCCCATACAAATTAAGACTTAGCTGGTGGCACAAAGGCAACTTGGAAATGACCTGCTGTACAGTTTTGTGCCTTTCCTGGGTTAAAATATAATTGCAAAAATGCAGTAAAGTTCTGAAACATGGAACAACAAAAGGAGACAAGGTGAAGAGCGACACACACATGCTTTGGTGACGGATCCAAAAGCAAATTCAGCACTAACATAGATGGTAGGTGTCAGCCGGTTAGAAACAGGTATATTAAAAGCTACACAGATTTTGCTTGCAGTGTAAAAGGAAAGCATTTTAAAAGAAGATACAGAAAAGGATTGTAGCAAAGAAGAGAACCAAGAAGAGAGCATAAAATAAAACTCGTTTTCCCTCTGCTTTGGACTCTGCCTTGGTCCCACTGACTTCTCTTGGCTTGAACGATTATGCATTTTATCTGACATTTTCTTCTTACCTTTATCTTGTTCCACAAAGCTTGGAAGCCAGAGAAAACCAGTAGACAAAAATAAAACATTTTTACTGTGAGGGTGGGTAATCATTTATATCTCTGAATTTTCAAGGATTGGTGTTTTTTGTCTTTCTTGCTCCCTCACAGAAGAAAGTTGTTCCAAAGCTAGAAAAAAGGGCATCATCATAAAGAGAAGCAAGGAGATAGGAGGAACAAACGTCTGTTGCCTCTGATCCTCCATCAGATGCCTGGGTTTTCTACGTACCCTATAATATTGTCTGTGTCACAGTAACAAATGCTTAAAGGGTAGCTTCAAGACAGAGCTGGGACAATGCAATTGCTTAGCAAGGAAACAGCACAGACCCCTCCAGGTTTGTTTCAAGAACAACTTGCCATTTACACAATGGGCTTTTCATGCATCTGCGGTGTAAGTTATCAGATATTCATTACAGCCTATTCTGTTTACCCAATGCACACTTGCCAGGAGCTAAATGCAATCAATAAGAACAACATGCTACATGTTACTGGTTTGGAAGGGATTCCTCTTTCTTCCTTTAAAGTGATGTTTTCCAATAATGAACACAGTGGGTCCAGAAATGCTCCAGGAGCTATTTCTAAACTGAAGCCAAAATGCAGAAATGCGGGAAAGGTCTCCTGTGCATATACTGGGACCGGATCCAAAGCCTAGAAAAGTCAGGCAGAGCTTTTCCATCTACCTCCATGGACTGTGGATAAGTCTCATGGTATGTCATTCATGAAAGTTTACTGAGCTGTTTCTGGAGATCTTCAGCTGATATAAATGGACATACAGCTCCTTCTTCTTAACTGGAGCAAACGTGATTTAAATTAGTTAAGGATCAGGCCCTTTAAATATCACAATCTACATAGATATGATGAATGGAGCAATGGATATATGTAATTAACTATATTCCAAATAGTGTGTGTGTTGCAAAAAGTTGGTATACTCTAAGATGGTAAATAAATCACCATGACTTCAAATTTTGCAATAAAACAGGTGTTCTTATGAGCTCATATTTTGAACTTATTTTTGTTGTTGTTTTTAACCTGTGTAATGGAAGTCAGATCCACTTTGGACCTAAAAAAAGAACCAGGGATATAATTTTGTGAGAAAAAAGGAGAAAATATAGTTTACCACTTTATTTCAATTACTGTTTCTCTTACAGATGCTTCAGAGACTATAGAAGTTATATATATATATTTTCCCTAATGCTCAGTAGCTATGTTTGCCTCTATATAAACACCAGTTAAAGTAATATAACTGAAAATGATGACACGCTGTAGGCATTTTATTATGCATTCAACTTTATAAGGCTTAGATAATAATCATCACACAACTCTGGTCAGTAGAAATGTGAGAAAGTTTTGCAATGATAGTGAAACTGATAGTGCTTGGCCTTCTACTGAATTTTCGAAAAGGCTGGAAAAAATGTTCCTTGCTTTAACATTACTCTCCTTCTTAATTTGCCACTAACTAACCACAGTCTTTAACTTACCGATGTCACAAAATACCTCAAGCCCCAAAAACCTCTATGTCCTACTGTGCAAACAATCAGCAACTCTTGCATATGATTTAGTCAGGGATGATCCTGGCTTGACCAAGGGGCTGGACTAGATGACCCTGTGAAGTCCCTTCCAGCCCTACTTTCCTATGATCCTAACCAAATCAGCATAATCGAGAACTGGACTACATATTAAAGTGCGAGGAACACCATAGACCAAAATTAATGGGGGACTCCTAATCAGCCCAGTTTAAATTAAGGATTAGCAACAATTTGCAAGTCCCTTAAGATGGTTCATAATTCTGAAGAAGAGGTGGGAGTAGGGCCTTCGTATCTAAGAGCATGTTAATATTGCTGCTTGAAGAAGCCTGGGTATACCACCAAGAGATAAATCTCACCCGCTTGCACCTACTGTATGTGCTCTCAAGCTCACAAATTAGGCTGAGCAGTCAGCTCAGACCTGTCAGCTCGGCACACCCAAGAGAGTCTGAGTACAGTGCTGAAGCATGCACTCAGGGCCACTTTTAAGCCATCTACTCTGCCTAAATTGGTGGCCTTTGGGGGGCACACAGACTAGGTCAGGCTTATTTTCCTGCCAGTGCATCCAGGTTTACTCAGGAGGTGATAAAGACAGATGCTAAGTGTCCTTCTCAAGGAAGGAGAGGTGAATTGGCTGTTTAATTCCAACTGGAAATTTGGAAGAGCCAATGGATTTAGACCTTTATCATCCATCAAAATTAATGAGAATTGTGTGTCTAAACTCCTTATAGTGCCTTGAAATCACCACCAGCATATAGCCAACTGCTTAGGCATACTGGCTACTTTTTGCCATATGAATATTTCTCAGATGAGAAACAAGAGGATTTAACATAATAACTTTTTAAGGAAGTGTAGTGTTCAGGGGCTCAAACCCCAGCTGTGTGTAGGCTGCTTGTTACTTGCTTATTTTGTTGTTTGCTTTCTTTGCCGTGGGGACAAGGTTGTTGCATGCAAAATAAAAACTGCCTGGAAACCTGAACTCACAGCAGACTAGCCTTGATAAGGAAGCTGGGTGAGCAACCTGCTTATAAGCTTTAAAACAAGAAACCTGCTGCTATCTCATAGACTTCTCCTTGCTTCTTCTATGTCATCCCCAGCACCCATCAGGTTCTCTCTGCCAGCTTCTTCTTTGCAAGCTCTCTCCTTCTGCTCCCGTCCCCCCATTCACCTGATCACAGAATCACAGTCTGACCCCCTGCCCAAAGCAGGACCAGCCCCAACTAGATCATCCCAGCCAAAGCTTTGTCTAGCTGGGTTTTGAAAACCTCGAAGGATGGTTTCCTTCACCTCTCTGGGTAACCTGTTCCAGTGTTTTACTACCCTCCCAGTGAGAAAATTCTTCCTAATATCTAACCTAGATGTCCCTTGCTGCAACTTGGTCCATACATCCCTGCATTTTCCACACTAATAAAAACAAAAAATATAAAACAATTGCAAAATTCATAAAACCAAAAGAAAATATGGAGCAGGAACTTGTGCGCCTTGTGAAATGAAAGACATGTAAAGGAACTACCTGATCTTATCCCAGATTCTTGGTCTAAGAAGTGGATAAAAAATGAACAGTGGCAGGAAAGAGAGAGTTAACTTTACATGCAGCTTTATCTGCCCCTGCACATGCCTGTGCACCAGGAAAGAATATCATTCATTATTTAATGGCACTTTTTAAACCTAAAAGGTAGTTTGCTTTTTAATGCTTTCAGTGCTGCTTTTATATCTAACAAATGCTAATCCCCAGTGAGTGGCCATGTGTTAGTCTAATATGGTGGTTTTCAACTTTTTTTCAACTGCAGACCTCTAAAATATTTTGAATGGAGGTGCAGACCCATTTGAATTGTAAGTGTGGTTATTCACATACTTTGGCTTGATCACAGTCATCTTTCACAGACCCCTCCAGGTGTCCACAGACCACAGGTTGAATCCCACTGCTCTAACGTAATCTAAGCAGGCAGTATAACTCTTGTGAAAATAAGACAAGAGATGAGACAGGACAGTCTTCTTTAAATGTGGTGAAAGTAAATGAACAGGTTGGAAAGGCTCCTTTAAACATCTAGATTTTTGAGAGGTAGCCAAATTGTCTTCAAGTTGTCATGCTTCAGAAAGGTACATATGCCACTGCCTTAGCTTTTTAAAGTTTTCACAAGTCTAGATAACTCTTAGGAAATGCTCAGCATGGTTTGAGGAGCTTCGTTATTCTGCTTTCACTTGCAATATTCTTGTTCTTGAAGGTGCCTGAAAATGAAACTTTGGACCAGCTCTTGACCTGTCTATGTTCTGGTATAAGGGGACAAAGGACAGCAAGAAATCCCAGGCAGACAATTCTAGTGTGAGTCACCAGGACTTCACTGGCATGACAAGCTATACAAGCATTGTCCAAGGGTAAGATTCCTAGCCTCAGGTCTGTTGGAGGCAGTTATGACCCAGCCAGGACAGCAATGCACTCTGTGCTAGATCCTGTATGCCCTAAAACAGCACAAGGGAGAGAAGCTACATTAGGCCTTCACAGGGATTGAATGAAGAGGAGTGGGTTAGAAAAGTTGTCCACTCTTGTCAAGATATCAAGACCACTATTTAAGATTTTGGTGAAACTTCAGAAAGGTTTCTAATTTATTCCACTAGGTAGCATTTGCAGTTCATTTCATAAAATTGCCTGGAATGGTCATTAAAATGTTATAGAGAAATGGCATGGGATCACAATATGTCATCTCCAGAGAGTCAGCATATTTGACTGTGGGCTGATCATACTTGCCAAATTCAAGGTTAGCCAGGACAGTGAGATGGTAATAAATCTTCAGACTGGGCTGCTGGGAGACAGAGCCAAGCAGATAGTCTATAGACATGCATTTATTGCCCATAAGGCAATCCGGAAATCCAGAGCGTTGAAAATACTCTTCAAGATTCCTAACCCATCTTTGCAAACCTGTGCTGAGTTTCAAGTCAGCGTTCAATTTACGGTTTTGAGCACAAACCAGATGAAACATGCTTTATATGTGAATCTCAGATACATAACAGCTTGTAGTTTTGGATTTGAACTTTGAGCTTTGGCAGCTCCAAGACTGCAAATTGAGCTAAACCAAAACTGCTAACCAGGAAATTGCTGATTTTGCCACATGGACAGCTCTGAATTCCAACCTCCCAGAAGTTCAGAGTTGATCTTACTGTTCAGCTAGTGTAGCAAAATAGGGTCGTACACAAAATCTGGATTAGAGCCAAACTCCTTTAGGTGCATTCAGATCCAGGAGCTTAGGTTGAGCTTTTCTTTTTTCCAATCCTTGTGAAAGCAGAGCAGTTAAGTAGTGATAGGAGTCAAAAGAGCTTGCTGCTCCATTAGCTGACCTTGGACAAATCGCTTAACCTTTCTGGGCCTCAGCATGCCATGTGTAAAGATGAAGATAATGATGGTAACTTTGCTTTAAGAGACTTAACATCTGTGGATATAAAAAGCTATGGACACGAGGAGTAGTTTTATTACCACCTGCAAGTCTAATTAGTTTATGTCAGTGTTTGATATGTATTATAAGGTTTAGTACCTATTGACAGTTTCAGCTCACCCCTTAATAGGGCTTATTTCTTTCAGTCAGAAAACAAACACAAATTGCATCCCTTCAGGAGGAATACAGAAAATACCACTATGCCCTTTGCACAATCAATGGACAAATGATGAGGAGACAACAAGTACCTACTTCAAAAAAATGTCAGATCCAAGATGCTATTATGAATTTGCCAGTAATGAATACTTGTTTGAATTCCTCCTACACTGGGTAGGTCAAAAAGACTGTGAAAGCCTCATGGCAGTATATCACAAAACCGGCATATTTAGAGGTCTTGGTATGACTATGGCCATGTGCAGAATACCTTTTGACCACTAAATTCACATTTGAACCACCTACAGGAATAGTGTACCCACTGTAGTGCCGAGGTCTGGTATCACCAGTCTGGATCCATTATAAAGGAGAAGGATCACAGGAGATGTGCACCCACCCCAACACACACACACACACACACACACACACACACACACACACATCATTAACAATATATTTCTGGCCAATATGGAAAAATAATTCATTAAATACATTATTGCTTTATAATTAAATACATGTACTGCTTTACATATTATGCTCATACTAAGCTTTGGGAAGGGGTGGGATTATTGGACTTTAAACTCCTGTAGCATTTGAGAGTTTTTTGTAGTTTCAGTTTCAACTTCAGCTCAACTATCTTCCTCCAATATAATCCTGTGGCTTTGGCAGAACAAAACACAGCTGTTACAGAAGGAAACCTGATTTTCATGCTGAGGCAAATCCAGACAGATCTCTTGAGTGTGATCACGCGCAGATACTCAGGTGCCAAGCTGTATTGTCCCCAGCAGCTTTTACCGAGGCAGGAACTCATGACCCCTGCTGTTTGCTATCTAGGCACAGGTCTGATACCAAGGGGCCTCAGACTGCATGACGCAATCTTCTGAATAAGGTAAAAAAATGCAATAAAAATGCTGATCTCGGAATATTGATTTATGCCACTTTCTTTGTAAGTTCCCAGTAGCGATAATAGGGTTAATTAATACATACTCTGGATGAAGATAAAATAATAACATTGTTATTACATTTGGGCTTTAGGTATAAACCTATTCAAAGTGCAGATTAGTTTGCCTCCTGGTGTCTTTTCCCCTGGATTTTCTGTGCAAATGAGGTACAATTGCTCTCTGGAAGCTGGTGTCACGTGACCAAATCCAAGGAGGATGTGCATATATTTAAAAACCATCATAAGTTAATGAGCACACCAGCGGAAAGATCCTTTTGAAAAAAATGTAAAAGATAAGAACCAACATTTTCTTCTAATGAAAATGTATCGGTTTTGTTTATTTTGCACGTATCGACTCTTAACAGATTTTGCTTCAAGTTTGATTTTAAAAAGCCTCAGCCCCAAAACACACTGAAGTATGTGGCTAAATTTAATCATACAGAGTAGTCTCATAGAAGTTAATGGGACTTCTCTCATGTTTGGAAGTTAAGTGCTTCACTGGATCGAAGCCTATATGGCCAAAGGTGGAGTGCTTATTTTATTCTCTCAACTGGCTTACCTAATCCTTGCACTGGCGGCCTCTGAATAGCTGAGGGAAAAGAGAACATGTGTGGTTCTAATACTGTGCCAAGCCCTGGGGTCTTTATTCTTAACTACCCTATTTTGGTTCTTCTATGCACCTATAAACATGGTGCCTTAGCATTTAGCTAAAGCCAGTGACGGAAGAATAGTAAATCTTATGTCTAACGCCCTTAAACCATAAACACTGTAACATGAAAATGTGCCTTTGCTTCTACCTAATTTTATATGACCATGAAGACTCTCTTTTCAATGTCATACCTGGTGGGTTATCATTCTCTGCTGCTTCCTAACTCCTAGTAAAGCAGTGAAGAGAAAGAGACCTCTGAAGAAGCAGAGAGCCAAATGAGAACTCAATGCTTTCAATTATTGGGGTTAACCACTTTTTATGTACTACGGCAACAAGTGCACTGAATGCATCAGATTATGTATGAACGAGAAGCCTCACCATGAATAATAAAAAAAAACCCCATGGAAAAACTGGCAAGTTTGCAACAGTGATACACTCGTGTTACATTGAACTTTGCTATGAATATGGTTCAAAATGACTCCCCAGGAACAATACTTTTGCAGTCTCCAGAAAGCATTACAAGGACACATCAGAGAGCAGGATAAATATATAGGCATAGAGGGCATAAACCATCAAATGTTATTCCCCTGTTATTCTAAATAATACACATGGCAAATCTCAAGACGCTATGTTGAGAATGGTGAATGCTGGTCAGGTCATCTGCCAAAGGAAAGAAAGGTGAAATTTTTAAGGGTGGTTGACAGAGCTAATCGAGCAATACTTAATTAATTTTGATGCGAGTCTCACTCCCTCCTGCACCTTTCTGAGGTTCACATGAGACTATTGGGACTGAGAGAGCCATTGGAAAAATGACTCAAATAATGTGAAGTAGGGCTGTGCAAAACTTCAGGTGCTGACTTGATTTGGAGGAGATTTGGCCCGATTCGGTGGCCAAATCTCTGAATCTGAATCAAATCAGGAGACCAATTAAAAGGTCTGAATCAATCCAGAAAGGATTTGGAGAGCTTTGACGATTCAGGCAGTCCCCACTCTCTGCAGCAGGGAGCTGGATTCAGACTCCATGCTGGTACGCAGGGGCAGGGGAGGTGAGGCTGGAGGAGAGGGGGAGGGGACCATGGGGGGACCCCTGCCAGGCCCCATCCCCTGCCTTCTGCCCCAGGCCCCCTAAGTGCCCCCAACCCCTGCCCTCTGTCACTGCCCTGTGCTGTGTGAGGGGCTCTGCCATGAACCCCCGGCCCCCGCCCGCTCTCCCAGCCCCACCATGGCTGCCCTGCCTGCCCCAGCTTCTAGCCCTTTAAAAAAAAGAAAAGAAAAAAAGGCCCAACTCACTGGCTGCTGCTGCGACCTCAGGCCTTCTGGGAGCTCATGGCAGAGCCCCAATGCAGCACGGGGCAGTGGGGATCGCCCCCCCGCCTGGCAGCAGCCGGTGACTGTGGGTTTTTTTTATTTTTTTTTTAAAGGGTCGGGAGCTGGGGCAGGCGGGGCAGCCATGGTGGGGGCTGCGAGAGTGAGCGGGGCTGGGGGGCTCATGACAGAACCCCCCACATGGCGTGGAGCAGTGTGGGGCAGTGGGGATCACCCCCCCACTTGGCAGCAGCTGGTGAGTTCCGGGCTTTTTTTTTTTTTTTTTTAAGAACCAGGAGCTGGGTCCAGTGGGACAGCCATTGAGAGTGGGCAGGGGATGGGGCCAATTTGCGTATTTGGCCAATTTGGCTGCGGCCAAATCTCTGAATCGGATTCGGCCGAATCGATTTGGGACAGTGATTCGAATCACCGAATCAAATCACTGTCCCCCGAACCGGCTGAATCCAAATCCGAAGCGAATACTAGCCGCTTCGCACAGGCTTAATGCGAAGATATAAACAATAAAAAAGGCCTTTAATTCAACAGAAGAAAACCAGTGGCTTACAAAAGAAGTTTTGAGTTGTCACTGCCTTGACTCTATGCAGGTGTTTATAAAAGTCAGGACAGAGTACTTTAACTAAGGGTTTTAAATTCATTTTGCACTTACCACGTGTGGTAAAAATACAATGCACTGCAGAATCATATTCAGTAACTAAAGAAAAAGCAAGAGGCCAAAGAGGAGACAACTGGCATATGGATAACTTCAGGCCACATTTCTTAGCACAAAGGATAGCTGTTATGTAGAACAATCTGCCATATTCGGTAGGGGAAGATCAAGATGAGGTAAATGGCATAAAATGTTAAAGAGGAGCCAGGATACATGCCTGGAAAAGGACTATGATATTAAAAAAAAATAACCTCGGGGAGTGGATGCCATGAATAAGATGCTACCGTTTGAAAGTCATTTTTTCATGGTATAAGAGTCTGACATCAACAGTTTTAAAAGGGGTCCAAGTTGAGACCTAGGAAAGACATTAGGGATCCAAGTTGAGACCAATGCAAACACAAGGCTGGGGAAGAATTATAGACCACTCAGACCTCCTCTTGATGTAGCACCCTTACGTTGCGCTGAACTATGACCCCATGTTTATGACCTGGCCACTACTGAAATTATTTTCAAAAAAGCTGATCAGGGGAAAATGTTACCATGCTACTCACCAGACTGCTCTTTGCCTGGCTCCTTAGTCAGAAGAGGATGCAGACATGACCCAGACACCATTTTTTTTTAACTGGTTGGAGCTGATGAGCTAATGGCAGGGTGGACAACAGAGCTTAGTTCTACTCATATAACCCAAATTGTCATGTAAGCAGAAAAAAAGTCGACAGCCTGATAGGTAGGGCACTATACATTCATTGGGCTAGAGAAAAGCAGAAAGACTGACTCAATAGCCTATTAGTTATTGTGCTTCCCTGAGGTATTAGAAACCCATGTTCAAGCTGCTTATATGGAACAGGGACTTGATCCTTATGCAAGTAACATAGCAGGTTATTTGGGGCATTTCTCTTATGGAAACCTGTGAAAAGTCTAGCTTTTTTTTTGCCCTGTTGCTACAGAAGAAACTTTCTAAAACCTCAAAAAGGGTCATGAGATATAATTAACATTTCTTGCTCAGCTCTCCTATGAGGTCTGACTTTTACAGAATTACAACATGACAAATTTTATCTTATCTTTTCCACAGTGTGTTCCTTCCTGTAACAAGGCAATATTGAGTTTGGTTGGGGCTTGGTGCAAGGAGGACATGCCACTTTGTTTTCCAATTTATAGGGCAATTTATATCCCAGACATCCCAGGAAGTTAGACTCAGCACTGTGCTCCTGTTCACCCACTATAACAGTAAAGTGGGAAGGAAAGTTGATTTCAGAGATTATTGTTTCGTGCACTTTGGGACAATTCAAAGGGCAGTTGTGTCCTGGAAAAGAATTCTGTGCAAATGCCGTTGTAGGGGTCTACCTTTGTTGCATTTTGGTAAATCTAGAACAAATTACAACAGGCAGCCCTGCTAGCTCAGCCTGTGCTCCAAGAGCTGGGTTCATTCTGGCTCATGCATCACCACTAACAAATGGCCGGCAATTGAAATTCAACAACGCTGTGGATGATGTGCAGAGCAGACAGGACTCCAGCTCAATATTCCAGGGCTGTATTGATTCAACGGGTTTAACAGAAGTAATAACAACATATCCGATCAGAAAAACGAGCTGACCTAACTCAGGGTGCATAGCAGGAGCGGACTGGTTGAATAAAAACAGTATTATTTCTTGTACTTGTTCTCTGACCGTAACTATATATTTAAAGAGGAATTGCACAATATATAGATGCAGACAAAAATAAAGGGTAGGATTTACAGAAGCGATCAGTCCTAGCTTTCATTCCGTGGCAGTTTTAACCTGGGTTTCAAAAGAAGCAGAGCTAGGCCACTAGGCCATCAAGACATCACGCTATCTTCTCTTCAAAGCCCGCAACGAAGGGTATACAAAGTCAGCAAGGAGGGTCTACACTTCCTGACCATCCAGGCTCTAGAAAGCATTGGTTCTTCCTTTAACAAGAAGAGGGGCTGCGGCTCCTCTCCACAACTAGAGCACAGTTAAAAGTTGGCCATCTGCTCCTGGGTCCCTGAGCCTGGGATTACAATGGTGGAGCACTAGACTCTAGTCCCGAATGTCCAGGATTACCTCAATCCTTTGGCAAGCCTTCAGCTAATGTTTGCTATAAATGCAATCCAACCCTGTGCAGAAGATCAGCAAAAGCCTTATATGTGCCAAGAGCTCAACTGAAAATTATGTGATGCCTAGCCTTCAGCTGGACCTCTGACTGCAGATGTGAAATTTCAACTGTAATATATTGCCTATTGTACTGGAAGAGTTAGAATTTTTCAAAGATTAACTTCTTCCCTGCAAAAAAACCCCAAAAAACCCAACCAACCAAACAAAAAACCCTTGTCGGTAAAAATACTAGAATCAAACTGGGCGAACGTGATTTCCCTACCACCTCTCTCTTCAAATGGCGATAAGGGGCAGAGACAAGAAATCATTTTATATCAGAAAGAGAGGGAGGGAGGGAGGGAGGGGGAGCGCTCACAACACAAGATACATGACTGCCTGCTTGCAATTTCCCTTCCAAAGAAGAGACAGCTATAAACTGTCCAGGCTGCTGCAGCTGTAATAGGAGAGAGAGGTGTAAATATCTGCCTCACAATGCCAAGGTTATAGCCTGTTTAGAAAATCATCAAATTACTGCTCTATTTCTATAGAGATAGATTTGATGAAGGGAATTTTTCACTTTGGAAAACTACACTGGAGCTTCCTATAATAAAACATCCTCAAGCACCTATAGTAAATGCAGGGCTGACAACTAAAATGTGGAGCAAAGGGTCTGAATTCATAATAGCACCAATTGCTGTTGTTAAAATAAATGTTCTCACTGATTGGATATTTTTCAACAGTGAAAATATGTATTTTTTCAACCACATAACAATAGCTCTGTCGGAAGAGTAAAATCCAGTGCTTAGTGCTATACCAGGGATACAGATAAATATAAACAAGTGACCATGCACAAGGGCATATGCATTATTGGTATACAGCTGTATTTCTAAAGCTGTACTTCTAAGACAGTTCCCAAGGTCAGTTTTATTTTATTTCTTTCTCTGTTCTGAGTTAATGAGATGTTTACCTGGAAACAGCCTTAGGCCCGATTTTCTAAATGCAATGGAGCACTGATTTCACTGGGAATTCTGTGCCTAAATACCTATAAAAATTTGGCCAAAAATATTAAAAGAAAAGGATGTATGAATTCCTCAGTTGTAGGAGTCCCTATGGACTGGGCAAGCTGAAAGTAGATCCTATAGTACTTTGCAAAACATCCATTGTCTTTGATCTTGCAATCTGTGCAGAAACTTGATTGTGCCTTGAAAATAGGAAAGAGATAGGGGCCATCTCCTTGGGTGGCTTCTGCTATCCCATTTATCAGACTGGACTGCCTGCCCCCCTTGTGGTCTGTTTTCTTCTATTCCTGCCAGAAAAAAACTGCTTCAGCCCTTATGTGGGCCCAAATGACTACACAGAAATTAGGATCTCTATATGCCATTTATGGAATAACATACTACAAAAACAAACAAATTAATACATAAAACAAAAGAACTATTCCAGGAGTGAGCTCCACTTTCACTTCCTTATTCCTCCAAAGCTGTCTCTGATATGTCCCCAGTTTTTCAAGAAAAAACAATTAAATTTGGCTCAGGGGATTTCAGGCCCGGTGGCTTGGTTTTTTAGTATGGGAGAGTTTAAGTGGGTAGGAACCCCCACTTCCCCCCCCTGCCTCCCATATGTCATGAGAAACTCATTTCAATCCTAACTACTATCTTTTCATGCATACTCACAGGCCTAATAAAGCCTTATGAATAAATTATATGCTTTTCAGACTCATGTTTTTCAGAGTGCTAAGAAAAAGTAACAATGTCTCATTACACATCTCGCACCATCCCACTTAAAACTGTCAGGGCTGTGTCCTACACACCTCAGCGGACACACACATTGCAGAATGTCTTCTTAAATCAGAAGACATGGCAGCCACAGGAGATACCTGGCAATGCATGCTCACATGTGGATGAGCCTGGTGTTTTAGGTACCAACCTATGATCACTTCCCCCATCTGCACCCAGAGTTTAAATTTTAATCAGAAGAACAGAGACATAGTTCTCAAGATGATCAAACAAAAAACCCTAGGTGGAATACCTTCAAAATGACAGCAGGCGATGCATGTTGCTCAACCAAAATGTTATGTTTCCCATCGGTGTCTGTACAGTCAGTTAGAATTACAGATATTGATTCAAACCGACTCTACTTTAACATTGTAATGACAAGTGCCAACCACTGCAGTTCTCAGATAAGTATCTATTTAAGATACTTGTATGATCTCCCATTGCTGGAATACAAGAACGCCGCAGAAAGCATTTATTTTCACAACACCTTTGTGAGGTAGGGCAGTGCTATTATTCCCAAATTAAAGACGAGGGACCAGGTCATAGAAAGGCTAACTGATTTAAAAGCCTGATCCTAAGTCACTGGCCTAGGGTAACAAAGCAAATCTATGCCAGAGTATGAAGTTAAACTTGAGTGGTCAATGGGCCAAACCACACCTGGCATTTTACCTATTATAAACCATCTTTCATCTATTTATGTACATAGAAAACACTAGGAAAATATTCTTTGCTCCACTGCACTTTTTTTTCTTTCATTTAGGACAGGATGCTGGATTCTGTCAGCATGGACGAACTCAATGAAAGCTGAGGGATTCAGCTCCATTTTCCTTAATTTTATGGAAAACAGATGCACACAGGAAAAAAAAAA
The DNA here is from genome assembly GCF_000455745.1 of Alligator sinensis. Taxonomy (NCBI): domain Eukaryota; kingdom Metazoa; phylum Chordata; order Crocodylia; family Alligatoridae; genus Alligator; species Alligator sinensis. The sequence continues at coordinate 148,264 of NW_005842618.1, read as the reverse complement.
ACACTTTCTAAATCCAGAAAGATGTGAGCTGCTTTGTAAAGGCATGCACAAAAATGCATATTTGTCTGACATTTTGTTTGTAAGACCTTTACTCTATGAACACTTAAACTTATGAATAATTTTTCTTGTATAAATTCAATGAGCCTAATCATTAGTGAATAGAGGAGTAAACATACTATTAAAGTGCCAGGACTAGTGCTAGGGTTGACATGGGAATTAAATAATGAATGGGTCTTCCACTAATATGCATAGGTGGTTGCAGGATTAGAATAAAAATAACTATTTATACAGCCATAATTGCCACCAAATACTTGATTCCATTTCCATACATCACTTTGTGACTCTCTATCCATTAATACATGAAGCTGTACAAAGAGAGGCACCTTTACCCATTCATTCTGCATGCATGACTGCTGATCTGCATATTCAAATCTGAGATGTGCACATGAAATTCAGGGCCTTGTTACACTTTACACTTGGGCCTTGTTACCTTGTGAGCTGCACAAACGTAACAAGGTACGTTGACTGGTGTTAGTGCTAGCTTGAGTATGGAGCAGTCACACCTCAGGCCAGCAAGGACCTGGAGAACTGAAAGGTAAGAACCACCCCCTCCCTGGCTCCCCCCTGCCTTTCATTCTGGGCTTCCACCCTGCCCCCCAGGTCTCCCCTGGTTCCCTGCCTGTTGGGGTCCCCCCTGACTCCTTCACTCCTAGCTACTTGCTGCTGCCCAGCTGTCTGTCCTAGGGGAGCAGGCAAGGAAGGGTTAACCTGTCTGCCCAGCTGGCACTGCCAGACTTCTGCCCTTCTTGGGGCTGAGCCCATCCACAGCTGTCATACAGGCAGATTAACCCTTCCTTGCCTGCTCCCTTGGGATAGACAGCACAGGCAGCCATAAGTAAGTGCATGGGAGGGAGGGGGGGAGCAGTGAACAGGGACCTGGGGCGTGGGGAGCGTGGGAGGGAAGGGCAGTAGGCCCAATCCAGGCCAGCAGGTGAGGGGGTGTAGGCAGGAAGTTTACACCAAGCTGTAGCCTAGAGTGGCTACACAATTTTGGATGGCTTCTGGAGCTCTTAACCTGGAGTGTCTGCACATTATTGCCTTCAAATGACTTAAAGCACTCATTTTGCAGCTTACAGTTATGCCACTCTAGGGCAGGATTATCTCTTGATTTGCACAGCCCAGCTCCTGTTCCATTAAGGCATAGCCACTCCCCACAGACATGCTGCTCAAATTGAAGGTGTGACTGCTCCAAACTCCAAACTAGCACTAAGCTGATCAACATTTGTGCAGCTCAGGGTGTACAGTATAATAAAGCCCTTAGCATAACATGAGCTGGGTAGTATGGATCAGAGATAATCCTGCCCTGGAGTGGCATCATTTTGAGCAGCATAATGAGTGCTTAAAAGCAGTTTCAGCTGTTAATGTGTGGACAATCCAGGTGTTAAGGGCTCCAGGAGCCACCCCAAATTACCGTGTAACAAGGTCCTCATTCAAGTTAGGAAAGTTTGGCCTTTGAAATCTGAAGAGCCTGTGGTTTTTTATGTATTAAAAAAATGAATTAAAACACCCAATCCAAACTAAGCCTCAAAGGAATCCTTGAACTGTATTTTTCTTAATGAATTCTATGATTGATTCTTACTACACAAATAAGGTGCGAGATAGATCAGCTAATAAGCATTCTGAGTTAATTGCTTTCATCAAGTGACAATTCGTACAAATGACACTATCAAAGGAGTAATAATATCCTTATTGATTAAATTAATCTCTAAAAGACAGCTTAAACGAGTTTAATTAGTGATGCATGACATTATCATGGCGCAATCTGAAAACAACCTCGTAACCCATCCAAATGTTCAAAACGATGACAACAGACACAAAATATGCCTCTGTAACTTGTAACTTTGTTCATAAACAAACCTCCTGGGTAGTTTTTCCAGAGAGTCTTGGTAAATGTCTGTGACCAACCATGAAAATCCATGCAAGCCTTACACACAGAGAAACAGTGTGATGCACATTAAAAGCCAATAACTACCTGGCAGTTCAAACGTTCCTTAAGAGCCGTAGCCACAAACAGCTTTTATTTCAAAACAGAAAACAAAACCAAGGGAGTAAAAATTATCAGAGGAAATTTTGGAGGCAAGAGGTGTAAATGCAGGTGGGCCACCCAATTAAAAGTCTTTCCCTTGTGGGGTGGCTGGTTAGCTGAGGGAGACTAAGCATTGGATTATAGAATTTGTATGCTTATGTCATTGGCTTGAAGCCTGCCCGCGCGGGCAATACACCAAACTTGCTAATGTGTCATGGTATTAGCAGTCACAGGAGTGAGCCTGCCAGACACCTTTGCTCTAAGAGGCAGTATTAAAGCTGGTATAAAAAAAAAAGAAGAAGAAGAACTGTCAAGACTATTTTGTCTATGGAAAATAGAGTTGTCAATTAACTTGAATTTTTCATCAAAGCATTTTTGTCCCTTCCTGAACCAGGGCTAGAACTGCATGCTAAATCCATAAGAGTAAGAGGCCCGCATCTACTGTTAAAGCCACTGCAAGTTTGGGGTCCATATCCAAGGACCTTTTCAGTTGTAAAATTAAAATATTGCCAAGTTCAACCCCTGATGCATTTTCATGATTGCCAGGCATGCAGGCAGCTCCAGCTCCAGGTTCTCCAGCTACAGTAGGTGTGTTACTAGTTTTGTTGTGTTACCAGCTGTGCTGTTGTCTTTGGAAGTAAAGTGGAATAACTCTGTAGGTTAGAATGGTAACAAAATGGGCTGTTGTGGGAAGTGTTTATTGCATAGGCAAAAAAGTATCGGGGGGGGGGGGTT
>NW_005842618.1:135770-142769 GCF_000455745.1 Alligator sinensis | reverse complement strand
TGACTGCTCTGTGCCTGGCTCCTTAGTCAGAAGAGGATGAAGACATGACACAGACACCATTTTTTTTTAAATGGTTGGAGCTGATGAGCTAATGGCAGGGTGGACAACAGAGCTTAGTTCTACTCATATAACCCAAATTGTCATGTAAGCAGAAAAAAAGTCGACAGCCTGATAGGTAGGGCACTATACATTCATTGGGCTAGAGAAAAGCAGAAAGACTGACTCAATAGCCTATTAGTTATTGTGCTTCCCTGAGGTATTAGAAACCCATGTTCAAGCTGCTTATATGGAACAGGGACTTGATCCTTATGCAAGTAACATAGCAGGTTATTTGGGGCATTTCTCTTATGGAAACCTGTGAAAAGTCTAGCTTTTTTTTTGCCCTGTTGCTACAGAAGAAACTTTCTAAAACCTCAAAAAGGGTCATGAGATATAATTAACATTTCTTGCTCAGCTCTCCTATGAGGTCTGACTTTTACAGAATTACAACATGACAAATTTTATCTTATCTTTTCCACAGTGTGTTCCTTCCTGTAACAAGGCAATATTGAGTTTGGTTGGGGCTTGGTGCAAGGAGGACATGCCACTTTGTTTTCCAATTTATAGGGCAATTTATATCCCAGACATCCCAGGAAGTTAGACTCAGCACTGTGCTCCTGTTCACCCACTATAACAGTAAAGTGGGAAGGAAAGTTGATTTCAGAGATTATTGTTTCGTGCACTTTGGGACAATTCAAAGGGCAGTTGTGTCCTGGAAAAGAATTCTGTGCAAATGCCGTTGTAGGGGTCTACCTTTGTTGCATTTTGGTAAATCTAGAACAAATTACAACAGGCAGCCCTGCTAGCTCAGCCTGTGCTCCAAGAGCTGGGTTCATTCTGGCTCATGCATCACCACTAACAAATGGCCGGCAATTGAAATTCAACAACGCTGTGGATGATGTGCAGAGCAGACAGGACTCCAGCTCAATATTCCAGGGCTGTATTGATTCAACGGGTTTAACAGAAGTAATAACAACATATCCGATCAGAAAAACGAGCTGACCTAACTCAGGGTGCATAGCAGGAGCGGACTGGTTGAATAAAAACAGTATTATTTCTTGTACTTGTTCTCTGACCGTAACTATATATTTAAAGAGGAATTGCACAATATATAGATGCAGACAAAAATAAAGGGTAGGATTTACAGAAGCGATCAGTCCTAGCTTTCATTCCGTGGCAGTTTTAACCTGGGTTTCAAAAGAAGCAGAGCTAGGCCACTAGGCCATCAAGACATCACGCTATCTTCTCTTCAAAGCCCGCAACGAAGGGTATACAAAGTCAGCAAGGAGGGTCTACACTTCCTGACCATCCAGGCTCTAGAAAGCATTGGTTCTTCCTTTAACAAGAAGAGGGGCTGCGGCTCCTCTCCACAACTAGAGCACAGTTAAAAGTTGGCCATCTGCTCCTGGGTCCCTGAGCCTGGGATTACAATGGTGGAGCACTAGACTCTAGTCCCGAATGTCCAGGATTACCTCAATCCTTTGGCAAGCCTTCAGCTAATGTTTGCTATAAATGCAATCCAACCCTGTGCAGAAGATCAGCAAAAGCCTTATATGTGCCAAGAGCTCAACTGAAAATTATGTGATGCCTAGCCTTCAGCTGGACCTCTGACTGCAGATGTGAAATTTCAACTGTAATATATTGCCTATTGTACTGGAAGAGTTAGAATTTTTCAAAGATTAACTTCTTCCCTGCAAAAAAACCCCAAAAAACCCAACCAACCAAACAAAAAACCCTTGTCGGTAAAAATACTAGAATCAAACTGGGCGAACGTGATTTCCCTACCACCTCTCTCTTCAAATGGCGATAAGGGGCAGAGACAAGAAATCATTTTATATCAGAAAGAGAGGGAGGGAGGGAGGGAGGGGGAGCGCTCACAACACAAGATACATGACTGCCTGCTTGCAATTTCCCTTCCAAAGAAGAGACAGCTATAAACTGTCCAGGCTGCTGCAGCTGTAATAGGAGAGAGAGGTGTAAATATCTGCCTCACAATGCCAAGGTTATAGCCTGTTTAGAAAATCATCAAATTACTGCTCTATTTCTATAGAGATAGATTTGATGAAGGGAATTTTTCACTTTGGAAAACTACACTGGAGCTTCCTATAATAAAACATCCTCAAGCACCTATAGTAAATGCAGGGCTGACAACTAAAATGTGGAGCAAAGGGTCTGAATTCATAATAGCACCAATTGCTGTTGTTAAAATAAATGTTCTCACTGATTGGATATTTTTCAACAGTGAAAATATGTATTTTTTCAACCACATAACAATAGCTCTGTCGGAAGAGTAAAATCCAGTGCTTAGTGCTATACCAGGGATACAGATAAATATAAACAAGTGACCATGCACAAGGGCATATGCATTATTGGTATACAGCTGTATTTCTAAAGCTGTACTTCTAAGACAGTTCCCAAGGTCAGTTTTATTTTATTTCTTTCTCTGTTCTGAGTTAATGAGATGTTTACCTGGAAACAGCCTTAGGCCCGATTTTCTAAATGCAATGGAGCACTGATTTCACTGGGAATTCTGTGCCTAAATACCTATAAAAATTTGGCCAAAAATATTAAAAGAAAAGGATGTATGAATTCCTCAGTTGTAGGAGTCCCTATGGACTGGGCAAGCTGAAAGTAGATCCTATAGTACTTTGCAAAACATCCATTGTCTTTGATCTTGCAATCTGTGCAGAAACTTGATTGTGCCTTGAAAATAGGAAAGAGATAGGGGCCATCTCCTTGGGTGGCTTCTGCTATCCCATTTATCAGACTGGACTGCCTGCCCCCCTTGTGGTCTGTTTTCTTCTATTCCTGCCAGAAAAAAACTGCTTCAGCCCTTATGTGGGCCCAAATGACTACACAGAAATTAGGATCTCTATATGCCATTTATGGAATAACATACTACAAAAACAAACAAATTAATACATAAAACAAAAGAACTATTCCAGGAGTGAGCTCCACTTTCACTTCCTTATTCCTCCAAAGCTGTCTCTGATATGTCCCCAGTTTTTCAAGAAAAAACAATTAAATTTGGCTCAGGGGATTTCAGGCCCGGTGGCTTGGTTTTTTAGTATGGGAGAGTTTAAGTGGGTAGGAACCCCCACTTCCCCCCCCTGCCTCCCATATGTCATGAGAAACTCATTTCAATCCTAACTACTATCTTTTCATGCATACTCACAGGCCTAATAAAGCCTTATGAATAAATTATATGCTTTTCAGACTCATGTTTTTCAGAGTGCTAAGAAAAAGTAACAATGTCTCATTACACATCTCGCACCATCCCACTTAAAACTGTCAGGGCTGTGTCCTACACACCTCAGCGGACACACACATTGCAGAATGTCTTCTTAAATCAGAAGACATGGCAGCCACAGGAGATACCTGGCAATGCATGCTCACATGTGGATGAGCCTGGTGTTTTAGGTACCAACCTATGATCACTTCCCCCATCTGCACCCAGAGTTTAAATTTTAATCAGAAGAACAGAGACATAGTTCTCAAGATGATCAAACAAAAAACCCTAGGTGGAATACCTTCAAAATGACAGCAGGCGATGCATGTTGCTCAACCAAAATGTTATGTTTCCCATCGGTGTCTGTACAGTCAGTTAGAATTACAGATATTGATTCAAACCGACTCTACTTTAACATTGTAATGACAAGTGCCAACCACTGCAGTTCTCAGATAAGTATCTATTTAAGATACTTGTATGATCTCCCATTGCTGGAATACAAGAACGCCGCAGAAAGCATTTATTTTCACAACACCTTTGTGAGGTAGGGCAGTGCTATTATTCCCAAATTAAAGACGAGGGACCAGGTCATAGAAAGGCTAACTGATTTAAAAGCCTGATCCTAAGTCACTGGCCTAGGGTAACAAAGCAAATCTATGCCAGAGTATGAAGTTAAACTTGAGTGGTCAATGGGCCAAACCACACCTGGCATTTTACCTATTATAAACCATCTTTCATCTATTTATGTACATAGAAAACACTAGGAAAATATTCTTTGCTCCACTGCACTTTTTTTTCTTTCATTTAGGACAGGATGCTGGATTCTGTCAGCATGGACGAACTCAATGAAAGCTGAGGGATTCAGCTCCATTTTCCTTAATTTTATGGAAAACAGATGCACACAGGAAAAAAAAAAACACTTTCTAAATCCAGAAAGATGTGAGCTGCTTTGTAAAGGCATGCACAAAAATGCATATTTGTCTGACATTTTGTTTGTAAGACCTTTACTCTATGAACACTTAAACTTATGAATAATTTTTCTTGTATAAATTCAATGAGCCTAATCATTAGTGAATAGAGGAGTAAACATACTATTAAAGTGCCAGGACTAGTGCTAGGGTTGACATGGGAATTAAATAATGAATGGGTCTTCCACTAATATGCATAGGTGGTTGCAGGATTAGAATAAAAATAACTATTTATACAGCCATAATTGCCACCAAATACTTGATTCCATTTCCATACATCACTTTGTGACTCTCTATCCATTAATACATGAAGCTGTACAAAGAGAGGCACCTTTACCCATTCATTCTGCATGCATGACTGCTGATCTGCATATTCAAATCTGAGATGTGCACATGAAATTCAGGGCCTTGTTACACTTTACACTTGGGCCTTGTTACCTTGTGAGCTGCACAAACGTAACAAGGTACGTTGACTGGTGTTAGTGCTAGCTTGAGTATGGAGCAGTCACACCTCAGGCCAGCAAGGACCTGGAGAACTGAAAGGTAAGAACCACCCCCTCCCTGGCTCCCCCCTGCCTTTCATTCTGGGCTTCCACCCTGCCCCCCAGGTCTCCCCTGGTTCCCTGCCTGTTGGGGTCCCCCCTGACTCCTTCACTCCTAGCTACTTGCTGCTGCCCAGCTGTCTGTCCTAGGGGAGCAGGCAAGGAAGGGTTACCGTGTCTGCCCAGCTGGCACTGCCAGACTTCTGCCCTTCTTGGGGCTGAGCCCATCCACAGCTGTCATACAGGCAGATTAACCCTTCCTTGCCTGCTCCCTTGGGATAGACAGCACAGGCAGCCATAAGTAAGTGCATGGGAGGGAGGGGGGGAGCAGTGAACAGGGACCTGGGGCGTGGGGAGCGTGGGAGGGAAGGGCAGTAGGCCCAATCCAGGCCAGCAGGTGAGGGGGTGTAGGCAGGAAGTTTACACCAAGCTGTAGCCTAGAGTGGCTACACAATTTTGGATGGCTTCTGGAGCTCTTAACCTGGAGTGTCTGCACATTATTGCCTTCAAATGACTTAAAGCACTCATTTTGCAGCTTACAGTTATGCCACTCTAGGGCAGGATTATCTCTTGATTTGCACAGCCCAGCTCCTGTTCCATTAAGGCATAGCCACTCCCCACAGACATGCTGCTCAAATTGAAGGTGTGACTGCTCCAAACTCCAAACTAGCACTAAGCTGATCAACATTTGTGCAGCTCAGGGTGTACAGTATAATAAAGCCCTTAGCATAACATGAGCTGGGTAGTATGGATCAGAGATAATCCTGCCCTGGAGTGGCATCATTTTGAGCAGCATAATGAGTGCTTAAAAGCAGTTTCAGCTGTTAATGTGTGGACAATCCAGGTGTTAAGGGCTCCAGGAGCCACCCCAAATTACCGTGTAACAAGGTCCTCATTCAAGTTAGGAAAGTTTGGCCTTTGAAATCTGAAGAGCCTGTGGTTTTTTATGTATTAAAAAAATGAATTAAAACACCCAATCCAAACTAAGCCTCAAAGGAATCCTTGAACTGTATTTTTCTTAATGAATTCTATGATTGATTCTTACTACACAAATAAGGTGCGAGATAGATCAGCTAATAAGCATTCTGAGTTAATTGCTTTCATCAAGTGACAATTCGTACAAATGACACTATCAAAGGAGTAATAATATCCTTATTGATTAAATTAATCTCTAAAAGACAGCTTAAACGAGTTTAATTAGTGATGCATGACATTATCATGGCGCAATCTGAAAACAACCTCGTAACCCATCCAAATGTTCAAAACGATGACAACAGACACAAAATATGCCTCTGTAACTTGTAACTTTGTTCATAAACAAACCTCCTGGGTAGTTTTTCCAGAGAGTCTTGGTAAATGTCTGTGACCAACCATGAAAATCCATGCAAGCCTTACACACAGAGAAACAGTGTGATGCACATTAAAAGCCAATAACTACCTGGCAGTTCAAACGTTCCTTAAGAGCCGTAGCCACAAACAGCTTTTATTTCAAAACAGAAAACAAAACCAAGGGAGTAAAAATTATCAGAGGAAATTTTGGAGGCAAGAGGTGTAAATGCAGGTGGGCCACCCAATTAAAAGTCTTTCCCTTGTGGGGTGGCTGGTTAGCTGAGGGAGACTAAGCATTGGATTATAGAATTTGTATGCTTATGTCATTGGCTTGAAGCCTGCCCGCGCGGGCAATACACCAAACTTGCTAATGTGTCATGGTATTAGCAGTCACAGGAGTGAGCCTGCCAGACACCTTTGCTCTAAGAGGCAGTATTAAAGCTGGTATAAAAAAAAAAGAAGAAGAAGAACTGTCAAGACTATTTTGTCTATGGAAAATAGAGTTGTCAATTAACTTGAATTTTTCATCAAAGCATTTTTGTCCCTTCCTGAACCAGGGCTAGAACTGCATGCTAAATCCATAAGAGTAAGAGGCCCGCATCTACTGTTAAAGCCACTGCAAGTTTGGGGTCCATATCCAAGGACCTTTTCAGTTGTAAAATTAAAATATTGCCAAGTTCAACCCCTGATGCATTTTCATGATTGCCAGGCATGCAGGCAGCTCCAGCTCCAGGTTCTCCAGCTACAGTAGGTGTGTTACTAGTTTTGTTGTGTTACCAGCTGTGCTGTTGTCTTTGGAAGTAAAGTGGAATAACTCTGTAGGTTAGAATGGTAACAAAATGGGCTGTTGTGGGAAGTGTTTATTGCATAGGCAAAAAAGTATCGGGGGGGG
>NW_005842618.1:118338-135739 GCF_000455745.1 Alligator sinensis | reverse complement strand
GGGGTGTTTTGTACAATGAGAAAAAAATTACGGGGGGGGGGGGTCTAAGTGTGCGCATGCTTGCACGTGAGCCTGCTCCATCAGCGGGTAAGTCTGCTCCTACCCAGTGGGCAAGTCTGTGGGGGAAGGGGTGAGGGGAGGCAGATTGAGGCCGCAGTGGTGAGGGACGGAGTGGCCCCACTGCAGCTGCCACTGCCTCCAGTGCCACGTGACACCACGTGCGTCCTGATGCTGGGTGAGCAGGGGCATGGTGCAGCCCAGCAGTGGCAGGCATGCAGTGTCATGCTGCTCCCGGGGAAGCTGCAGTGGGGTCCAAATTGCAGCATGCAGCGGCTGCCACCTCCACCAAGGTGTGCACCGTGGTGGGAGCTCCCCCTGCGCCACTGGCTCCGATTGTCCCACCACCAAGCCCAGCTGAGGCCCCATTCATCCCAGCCCCTGCCCCATTCCCTCCCTCAATGTGGGGGCCTTGATCTGCCCCCATAAGCTCCTTCCCCTTCAGAGTAGACTGGTACTTGCCTGCTGTGCTGCTAGTGATCCACACCCAGGCTGCGATAATGGCTGCATGCGCGCCCCTCCCCACTCCTGCTGCAGCATCCTGCAGTCCACAGCTGGGCTGCCTTGTGGCCTGGCCATACCCACTGCCCTGCTCATGTGGGGGCTAAACTCCCTTAGGCCTTGCCTATGGTTTATTGCTAACTTTAAGAAGAGTTGATTAAACACATGATCCATGGGCATGGAAAATAGGGTAAGAAAGACCCAGCAGTTGGATAACAGGATAGCAAGGAATATCTGTATATTGGAAGATAGATAAATACTGCATTTATTTAAATTCAAGATGAGGAGCCCCCCCACACCTCCATTTAACAAATGGTGAGTAAAAATATCCTCATCTTGGATATGAGAAACAATGAGAAAAAAATCCTCATCCTGGATTTGAGTACAAGGAAGCAGCTGCCCTGACCTAGGGTCAGGGTTGCAGCTGCTGCCTGCCTCCTTCCACCTCTGCATGTGGTAGTGGGGGAGGGGGAACAGGAAGCTGGGGAGAAGGTATGGGGGGCAAGGGGAGGAGGTCAAGCTACTTGGATCCTCCACTGCCTGCCCCCTTTCCTGCCCCCCCACCTGCCCTGATGCTGCCTCCCCCACTACCTGTCCCTCACCAACACTTGCTCCCCTGACACTGCTTTACCTACTGCAGGGGTGGGGAAGGGCAAATTTAAGATGACTATCCAATAATTAGATTGTATACATGGAAAATTATAATAAATTTCTACATTTTCTATGTATAGAATCAAATTACAGGTGGGGGGGTGGGCATCTTAAATGTAGAGTTGTCTTGGAGTTGGCTATATATAGTAGACAGACAGATAATGAAAACATTCCATTTGAAATTTTATCCTGAACTCCTCAGCTTAATGGACACTTCTGTTCTCTCTGCTGACAAACAGATTGATGTGAATTTTATTCATTTTTATACTGGCTTGGGAAGCAAAGTAGTAGACTAGGGATGAGGGGAGAGGATAAACAGAAGATGTAATTCTTTTTGTAGACACTGTAGCGAGATAAAAGGAACTATAATTATACACAGAGCAATATGTACTTCATGCCAGGACCACATTTATTCAACAAGGAGAACACAAGGTAGAAAGATGTTTTCCAGCTTCTAATGAGTAGCAAAGCCCCTACAGCCAGGTTTACCTGCAGTCCTTAAGCATGAATAATTGTTCTGTGGTTGAAAACCACTTAATTAATGTGGAAATGCTCTTTTTTTTAAAACTAATTACAATTCAGTAGATAAAGACCATATATTTCTTTTATTGGATTTTATGTTATCATATTATACTATTTTAATATTATATATAACATACTATTTAATATTATATATTAAAATGTCTGGACATTTTCATACACCAGACTAAGTATGTGACCTCTCTCTCTCTAATATAACCTACTTTTTAAACTATTATTCTTCATTTAACTATAGGCCTTTGCCTGCATTCTGAGATGCTCCAGTTTATTTGTCCCTTTGATCTGACTGTAGTTGAACACTGTTACCTAATTTTTGTTCTTTAAAAGTAATGTTTACATGCACCCAGGAGCATGGAGCAATTGTTGGTAATCAGAATATATTATGTTGAAAAGCACCAATTGATTTTCAAAAACAAGGTAGCAGTTGCATCAGCATCATTGAGGAAAAAAGATACATCTGTGACTTGTGACTTCAGTCAATTTTCATCTGACAATCGTAGAGAAAGAATAAATCAAGAAGTACACAATTACTTTTCTGATAACTGCCATATTTTAAAAGGTATTAAACAACCAAAAAACAAAACTTGTTATATGCAGGCTCAATTTCTAAATGGGTTATAGAGGATTAATAAATTATTTTAAAATGATATAAGCACCTTTACAGATCGCTTACAGATGGTTAGAAGCATATCAGTTAAATCTGTAAGTAGTTGTAGGCTCAGGTTATTAAAATCTATCGACCAGTTGGATTTTGTAACAGTACACAATAAGTGATTGAGCATTTGTTCACCTATGAAGGGACCTACCAAAACTGAGGAGACAGGTGAACGATTTCTAGATGCCCACCGTCATTTTTGTGTTTTTTCTCAGTGAGGCCTTCCCATGCCACTGATTGGTCAAGAGGCCCCAGTGGCAGCCCCACCTCTCACTACTGATTGGCTGAAAGGGCTGCACTTGAGATGGCCCTGCCCCTCACTGCTGACTGGCCAAGAAGGCTGCCATTCATGCGGTTTCACCCCTTGCTGAAGGGTGGGGTCGCATGACAGGCAGCCCTCTCAGCCAATCAGCAGCAGAGGGATCTTGGCTCCCTTTCTGTGCACCATGGGAAGGAATTGCAGGCTCCCACTGGGGAGCCAGCACTTCATTTTCAGCAAGTTTTTTTTTATCTGGTGATTCTGCCAAAAATCATGGGAAATGCTGCTTTTCACAGAAATGACCTCAAATCACAGTTTCCACGAAAAATGCAAAATTGCAATTTGTGTAGGTCCCTAACCATGAGTTATATATTAACCCTGTATAAACCTGTTATAGAAGAAACCTTAATAAGAAATGCAATTAGTAAGATGGCACCAGGTATTTTTCTACTGAATTTAGTGGCAAAATCACTCATTGGCTACATTCTGATCACAGGCTCAATTTTTTTAATGGCAAACTTTATTTACACATAAAAGACCTACATTATTTGAAGAAGTGATGAGTCAGTTTATCTGCCTTGAGATCCCACTGCCCAGCATGAGGCACCTTAAAGAGACCAGATTTTTCAGCATTTTTTGAAAGCCAGGCTTCTTTAAAGTACCCTGAATGTTTATGCAATTGAAGCCACCAATGACTATTGAAAATATAGGCCAGAGTGCAGTGTGGGCATGGGAGAATGCAATAGAAGAATATAGATTAGAAATTGATGATGTGGGAGTTTTCAGAGTCTTTCAAACGGAGATATTGGACACTTCCTTTTTAGTGTTCAACAATGTGAAAAACTGTGGTACAGATGATTATTATTTATGCCTCAGACATCTCTTCTATTTTTCTAGTCAAGAAGATCAACATCCCATGAATTCACACAAAACTGAGTGGATGATCTGAATTATTAATTAGGAGGAAAGTTCTTCCTGATGTCTCTGTCAATCTCTGAATGACAGCAATTAAATAGCTACAAACCAACCAACGTAGGTAATCAAGAGTAAAGATTATTTTGGAATTCGATATCTCAAGCTTACAGAATCAACTGCATGCTGATGTTGCAATAATTACCTCATTGGGTGTGGAGCTAAGTGGCATATTTAAAGCCTTTAATTTCTATTCTGTTGTCTAGCAGAGTTTTATTGTTTCCCGTGGTCAATAACAATAGATTTTATACACTACTTTTGATTTTCTAGCAAAGCAAATACTTTCTGGAAAATCTATTAAATGAACAGTGATTTTCAACTTTTACAACAGCCTGGCCAACTCAATTTTTCAGTTGCAAGTCAGTCTCAAGTCTCTCCCCATCAGCTTGTTAACTCACAAATAGTATATTAAGCCATGTATCTCCATAGACTCTGCTTCTGCATGTTTGTCAGCATTAATTCTTTGGTTTATGGATCACTTTGTTTATTTATATAAATACTTAAATCATTAAAACTCATCTAATACTGTCTATAGCAATCAAGTGATGCTGGGGTTGTAGATACTGTTACTTGGAGTAACATTTTTTAGATTTACTTATACCCATACACGTATATATCTTATTATGCAACTCTTAATTATCTTCAAAAGATTATTTCAGGGCTCTAATCTCATATGTTGCATTCAGCAATAATAAATAACCTCATTGGCTCCCAGGGAGCTAATTCTTTGAGGAGGATAAATATAAGTTTTCTTGAATAGTGGATTAAAAATTCAACACACCTAATACTCTCACTGTTCATTACTGACGTAGATAAAGTCATTCCATTTGCCTTTTGTAGATTTTAGATCAAACTAATGACAGGATTGAAGCCCCCAGGGGCAGCCATGATGCCCCCTGATTGCCACATGGCTCCCCCCCTGCTCCAGCTCCTAGGGCACCCTTCCTTTTTTCTTTCCTGCCATGCCTTTGTTGGAATACTTTGATTACAAAAAAGGGAGGCTTCCCCAGGGTCCCAAAGTAAGCCTTTATCTATTATCAGTCTGGGGGTCCTGCCTAGACCCAGCCTACTCCTGTCCTGCCCCTCAGGTCTCTATGTCCTTGTTGGGGCCTCAACCTTTCCAGCCTCTGCCACTTTCTGTAGCTGGCCCCTTTTGCCTAGGACCACTGCTCCTGGCTTCTGGGCTTCAGCCTCTGTCTCACCCTATTGGGCTCTAGGTCCTTGACCTGGCTCCTGCTCCTCTCTGGCTTTGGGCCCTTGGTCCCAGGTTTGCCCTTCAGGATGTAGGCCCCTGGCCCAGCTTCTGGCCCTCTTGGCTTATAAGTTCCACCCATCTTGGGCTCTGGTCCTTAGCACTCTCAGCTCAAGGCTGCCTCTGTTGGCTTTCTAGCCCAGGCTTTGGTCCTCTTGGCTGCTGCCTGCCTGTGTTATGAGCCCCTGGCAGGGCTCAAAACACCATGTGCCCCTTGGACACCACTCTGGCTTGCACCCCTGCCCCTGTTAGGCTCAAGACCTCACATGTCTTGTGACACCCTCCATGGCCTCCAGACCTCCCCCAATAGCCACACACAGTCCTCCAGTGTAAACTCTAATAAAAGGGTAATTAAGCATCTGCTTTAAAACAAAACTTTCCCCTCCTTTTGCAAGGTATAGCAACATTTGGCCAGGCCCCTTGCTGCTGGGCTCTTGCCTTGTTGTGTCCTGAGTGTTGTGGGCTGGTCAGGATTCCTCTGGCAGCTCATCCCTTCCTGAGACCTCTGTTCCCTCTGCAGCATAGGTCCGACTCTCTGATCTCCCTCCTACTTGGAGCACCAGTTTTTTAATTGCCCAAGCCCCACCTCCTCTTCTCAGGTGCCTCTTTAGTGCCAGCACCACTGCGTCTTGCTAGTCGTAATGGGCAGCTTGCCCTGCTTCTGTATGTACCATGGCTTCACTGCCTCCAGACCTCCACTTGCATTTGCCAGGGTGTCTGTCCTATTTCTCTCATCTATTGAGGTGGAAATTACCTCTAACTGTGGTCTGTTTTCCCTGCTGTCAACCCATAATAAGCTGTCTTCCCCCACCTGGGGATCTCCCTGCTGCTGTTTCTCCCTTAAAGTAATGGGAGCTATGACTCCCTGTTACAAAGCCTGGTATGGGAACACGAGGAGAAGAATGAAAAATATATACCCCCAAATAAGTACTCGTCTGCTGGACATCTTGACATATTACCAAAAAAATTATATATTTAGTTCCAGTGCAGATTTCTAATGGATTTTGGCCATTAAAAAGAAGCTTTGGTCTGTGACAATTTCTTTTAAATATGCTTTCAAGAAAAGGAATATAAATAGTTGGAATAATAGTACAAACCTTAATTCCCAGCTCTATGTTCTCTCCTCCATATACATCCATTCCAGGATCCAAAAGACCTATTTCTCCAAAGAACTTCCTGTTGACAACAAAGGAGCAGCCAATCATTGCTGGGGTCCTGTAGGAAGAGAACAGTAAATTAAACTGGTGCAACATCATCAGTTGTCATTTTCCAATAGTTCCATAGACTGAATCCATTAAATAGTAAAATGAGTCCTGATCCTAAATGCCACTGAAGACTACATCAAAGCTCCCACTGGCTTCTGTGGTATAAGACTGGGTCTAATGTGCTTGCTGCCATTGGCAGGCCCATTGACTTGACAGTAGTAAGCACTATTCTTGCCAGTAACTTCAATTTTGGGGCATTATATGGGAGATATTATTTTGCTTGTTGAGGCATAACTGAATAAAATTCAATTGCTCAGCATACTCTTGTGTATGCAATGGAGAGCTAGAAGCATCCTATGGTTAAGGCTCTGAGCTGGGACTTAAGGGCACTTACACACATGCAGGGAGCCTGCTCCTATGTCCTGGAAATCCAGTGTGGTGGAGCAGACTGCTGGAGCACGTAAATTGATGCACACTGGCATCACATGTACCAGTGGTGCAGCATACCTCCATGCTGACAAAACGGCAGTGGTGAGCTTTGAACTAAGACACGTTTGATGCGCTTTAGTTCAAAGTGCACTTTTGCCATTTTCTCAGCGCAGGGATACACTTTGCAGCTGATACATGTGACACATGGGTGCTTTTAATTAGCAGAGCTTGCTAAATATAAGTGCCCGGCACTGTGTGGGGACACATGTACCAATGCCCTATGAGATTTGCTTTCGATTCTTAGCTCTGCCACATATTTGTGAGATTTTGGGTGAGTTTCATAGTATCTCAGTGCCCCAGCTCCAAGCCCTACCTTTGTACTATGTATTTACTGTGTATTTGCAAATGCCTAGAATAGGGTCCCTGGCTTCAGGGGATACTGTGATGGCAATAATAGTATTAATAATTCAGAGAAAGGAATGTGCCCTACTAATTAATAAGAGCAACAACAATGTGGCTGAAGCAAATTCTTTAAAAATCTGGGAATCGTATTCACAGAATTGGAATTGTTTGTTGCATTACTTGCTTATCTCTTTCAATAGCTGCAGCTTTTCTGAGGGCGGTAGGTGCAAAAGTTTTGACCCTAGAATTCCACAAAACCTCTTGGTCTTTAAGTGATGAAGCAGCATTATTGATCTCCTTATCTGAAGACCAGCCAAACTCAAAATATCTGTTAAGGGACAAAGACTGAGAATATGAGAGAGGTGGGTACTGACATTAATATATGTGCAAAGAGAAAGCACTGGATATTTTTGTACAATATTAAGGGCATTTGCTGGCAGTTCTCTTTACTAATCTTGTTTCCTCCCCTCTGTCCTTTTCTTTAATTTTTTTTATAAGGCTGGAAGAACTGAAAAGGTTTGAAAGCACTGGGTCATATGTTCTCCTGATATAGATTCAAGGGATCTATTCTGTTTTACATCAACATAGTATCTAGACCATTATTTTGCTGTGTTTTCACATTTGGAACCCCAGGCCAAAAAATTTGCTTTACCACAGAGCACAGCTCATAATGTAACTATATCATTATGTTCTTGCTACTTAGCGATTTACTAATCTATTGTGGTTGCGGTAGATGGAATGTTTATCACCTACTGAGACATTTTCCATTGTAAAATAAAAGGCATTTTCTCCTATTTAACCTAGACTCTGATCCGTGCTATAGAGAAAGAGCATAGATCCACTTGAGGGTACTAGCAAAGAAGAAACTGAGTATGTTTACTACCTCATAATTTGGGATATGGGAAGGCCAAAGTATGTTGGTTTTAACTCTTCCCACGTGCAGCATCTTTTTCAGAATCGTAATTACCAAATCTAAGAGGTGAAATTTCTTTGTTAGAGTGAAGTTCAGTGTTTTGCAATTGGATGGTATAAATGCACATGCAGCTTAATGCCTATGTATTTATATCATGTTTTAAGTGTAGTTTGATCGCGTGCTTCATAGAATGCAAATTCTATGTCATCATCAAGGCTAGGTACAGACACTCAAAAAGCCTGAGCCTGAATTGATTCAATTTTTGCAAGTTAGTCTAACTTGGCTAGGCTAAAACCAGTTTGTAACCAAACCGGCATCCCAGAAATGCAGGCACATGCCTGCAGTGGCTCAAGCTAGAAGCCAGAGTGTGCTAGAGCAGCTCTCCCTTCCCTTGCACAACACTGAGCTGAGGGGGGCATGTCCAGGCTTTGATTAGCTCAGCAGGGAACTGGTAACAGTGTTTATCACCCCTAACTCAATCTTTATTACCCAGTTAATAAAATAACAAAGGGACATTACCAGCTGCCTGTTGATTCAGCACAGACTGTAGCCAGCATGTGGTCTGCTAGCTAATACACAGACACCTCTCTGCAAAGCAGACAGGAGGGGGGAATTCCTGCTTAGCAGGGAGTGTTGAGGGGGAGTGGGGGGACCAGCTTCAAGTCCCTGCCGAAGCAGCAGCCAGGGAGCAGAGGGGAGGGGCCAGCTCTGCTATGGAGCAGAGAGCCCTGCCCAGCCCAGAGGGCATGCTGCGTTGCTGGGGGAGTCTGATTTATTTTAAACCAGCAAGGGGTCCAGGACAGACATTGCATAAATCGGTTTGACCCAAACTGGCTAAGTCTGATACTACGTTCAACCAGCCTTATCTCAAACCAGTTTCAGCCATTTTCAAACTGGTTTATGTGCACTTAACATCTGTTCTGTTACAGGTTTAAACCAGTTTCTGATCACCTAAACCAGATTATGTGTAATGCCTGTCCCTTGTCCAAAACATAGCTCTATTTGCTCAATCAAATCTGATCCATTTCATGGATTTCATAGACATTAGGGCTGGAAGGGACCTCACAAGATCATGGAATCCAGCCACCTGCCCAATGGTCAGAAGTCTGCTGGGGTCAAATGACCCCAGCAACATAGGCATCCAAGTGTGTCTTGAAGATGTCCAGAGTAGGTGCTTGCACCACTTCTGGGGGGAGCCTATTCCAGATTCTGGGGACTCAGATGGTAAAGAAGTTTTTTCTTACATCCAGTCTAAAACAATCTTCCCAGATTTTGTGATTGTTAGACTTTCTCTTCCCTTGGGGTGTCCTAGTGAACAGATGTTCTCCCAATTCCTGTTGCACACCCCTTATACATGTGTTGCATCACATCGGTGGCTCATGTTCATCTTGTGGTCGATCATGATCCTCAAGTCTCTTTCAGTCATGATGTTAGTGAGTGTAGCATTGCCAAGCCTATAGGTATGATGTGGATTCTACGCCCCACCCCTCCCCACCCCAAGATGGAGCACCTTGCATTTCTCAGTGTTGAATGCCATCAGGTTTTGATCCCCCCCACCTTATGAGCCTGTCCAGGTCAACCTGAATTACCAGCCTATCCTCTATTTTTCCAGGACCACACATTGCTTTCTATGATGTAGGCTAGTCCTGTAGTAGCAGTATGGCACTAGAGGCAGAAAACATGGCTTCCAGTTCTAGCTCAGCCAGTGATAGGATTTGTGACCTTTAACATGTATATTTTAACTGTAGCAACTCACTTAGTATCTCTGTGCTTCAGTTTATATAGGGTGTCTTTACACATGCTCTGGGGTGGGAGTGGAGGGGGCACTTTAATTAGAGAAGCTCTCGGGAGCCACTGTAAGTGCCCACAGCGTCTTGTGTACTCAGCGTCCCATGATTCAAAATGGCAGAAGGGGCACTTCAACTAAAGCTTATTCAATGAGCTTTAGTTAAAGCGCTTCCACTGCCATTTTGAAGTGTAAGGACATTGAATACATGTGATGTCAAAGCTGCCTGAGTGTGTTAATAGCACACTCCAGTGGGCTCAATTAATCAAGTCTCCTTCGATGCATTCTAATTATAATGTGTCGAAGCAGGTGTCAAGCACATATATAGGTGCCCTATTACGTATGTACAAGTGGCTATAACCCTTTTAACCTATGTAAGGCCAGATTATGATAACTTGACTCAATGCTGAGGAATCCCACCGGAGTCAACAGGAATGAGATACTGCTCAGCCAAGTTAAAAGTATCATAATTTGGCTCTCAAATAGCATGAGGCTGAATTTAATCTTTGTGAAGCATTTGGGATCTGTGGCACGTAAGGACTTTAAGTGCAAAGTATTAATATTATTTACATTTGTTACAGTATTTTCAAAGAATCAGGAAACAGTTGCATGCTGCTGGCATATTAAATGAGTAAGAACAGAAACCATCAGAACTCAATCTTAGATCGACTGTTTTTCAGCCAGCTATCTCAGCCTTCGTTTCAATAAACAGCACAATGTTTCATGGTTTGCTGCAACTCTAGTACTTAAGAATTCAATTTCATTGCTTTATTTGTAGCAAGATAACTACCATTAGCAGAAACAATTCTTTCTGGAATGATAACCATGTTAAGGGTGCCAAAATCTAATAGCTCCATTATCGTGGATTACCTCCAGGAATTAAATACAAGGAAAAGTCACTTTGTTTTCACAGAATGCTCATAACTTGTTTGGGGTTTTTTTTTCCTTGGCTGAAGAACTGGAACAGACATGGTAGGGGAGCAGAAACCTTTCAATTCACTCTCATGCTTGGTTGAGGTCAGTTAAGATAAAAAAGTGTTATTAAAGCTATTCAAAACATTTCCAATAAAACTGTTTAAGACGAGACTTGATTTTTGACCAAAAGGAAAAAAAAACCCACAGAAAACTGAGTGCCCAGTAGGCAAAATATTTTGATTCTGACATAGCACAATACTGATTCCTGGGGGTTACAGTTTGGATGGTATATTCTCTTCTGTTAGCTAGGCTACTATAGGGGATGTGACCTAACCTCCAGAGGAGAATGGCACACCCAGGGCACAACTTGGGTGAGGTGGAGTTTTTAAGGTTTTAGGGTGCCTCTTTTTATTTAATGTTTTGTGGGATTTATTATTAGCTGCCTTAAGCTTTCTTTGGATAGGGTAGCATATACATATAATAAAGACAGTAAAATCAACTCCCAACAATCACCATCAGGCATTTTAACAGGAAAATGTATTTCTGTTTTTAGTCCCATACAGTGGGTTTTGATTTTCCCACGGAAAATATCCCCATTCTTCTCCCCACCCCGCAACAATTTAAGTACTAATGTCAATGGTTTGGTGAATAATCTTCTTTGGGGAGTCACAGACTGGTTACTAATGAACAAGCATTCACCCCTAAAAACAGAACAAAATAGGCTGCCCCCATTGTGTCAGCATGAAAGATTTTAACAACGTAAGCTTGGATCCTGCAAAAATACCTATTCACCTGCTTATATTGATATACTGTGAACAGTTTCCTTAACACCCAGGGGCATATATGTAGTGCAAAGCATGTGTACATATCTTCGCAGGGTCAGATCTTAATTCAACATTTTTGAAGGCACAGGATACTGAATAAGTTCCAGAGAGATCTATATGGTATCAACTGGAGTTGATGGGTATCTATCAGTTGATTTCTTTAAGCATTGGATCAAGTCAACAGCAAGCTTGGAAACAGGATCATTCTCTTGTCCCTAAGAAATGACTACTTATCCCAAAGACTGTAAGAAAGCTCTTGTTACCACTGCTTTAAGTGCACATTTTCTGGACACACAATAGAAAGCAAATACTTTCCACAAACTCCAAATGCAAGTAATCTGGAAGACGTTTTGTAAATTAACCTCCAAATTCTGTTCTCCTTTAATATGCTCCATATTCATTTCCAAACACATGCTACAGTTAAACATCCAAAACGGCATTACTGAACAGAGCTGAGGTCCCTTAAGCAATACAAATTAACTGCTACATTCCTTTTCATAACAGCGGTTCCATATCAAATAAATGATAAGTCATGGAACGCTGGAATTTAAATAACAACACTGGATTGAACAGCAAATCTTTCAAAAAGGCAGGTGTTTAGAATAACAGAAGGCCTATCCACAATGAAATAATAGCCCAGGGATGATAAAGCCCTTCATTTTCCCTGCCCCTTAATTAAAAGCATTAACATAGTTGGGTTTTAAAAGCCACACACTGGGCTTCTGAATTTTTTATTTGTCCCAATTGCTATTTTTTTCTTTAATGTGAACAGAAAGTGGAATTTGGCAGCTTGGATGAACAGAGGTGATTCATATTTAGCAGAATTATTGGTTTTGTATCCAGAATTCTATGGCTTGTTAGTTTCTTATTATTTTGCTTGGCTCTCATGAACAAATCAGTGACAAAAGGTCAAGGCAGCATTAGCTCTTTTTAAAATACCTTCTCAATGAAGATAAATAAGGTAGGGAGACAAACATTTATCCCAGCCTATTTAGTTACTTTAATATTCTTTTTTTCTCCGGTGCACAGTTACGGTTTAATGATTTAAATGTCTAAAGTTTATTGCCTCCTCAATTCAAGGAAATTAATTCTTTTATACAAATTAGATTTTGCCTCCCATCTTATATTTTACTTAAGGCACAAGTTATAAGCTAGACAGAAATTCAACTGATTTTCAGAAAAGGTTAGTGTCCATTCAAATAGGGACTGACAGACTGAAGGAGATACACTAAGGAGATGAACAAGACGACCTAGTATCCATTAAATGCCTCTCCTCCTAAAGCATTTCAGCTCTGCAAAAGCTCCACAGCTGGCACTGCAATCCTGAAGCTATACTAGGCACTATGGCTGTTATCAAGCTATTCTACTTAAGGGCTAAGTACAGACAGTCAAAAAGCCTGAGGCTGAATCAATGCAATCTTAGCTGTGTAGATTGAACCAAGAAGCAAGTTAACAGACATTCACTTTGGATTCTGGAAATGCAGCCACATGCCTGCAGTGGCCCAGGCCAAAAGCTGAGAGGTGTTAGAACATGCCTCCCTGCTTGGCTGGAGCAGATAGCTTGTGCCAAGGCTAGCCTGCCCACCCTGTGAAGCATCCTGGGATGCTGTGGGACTGTGAGTTAACTTGAATCTGGAGGGGATCTGAGACAGTTCAATAAATGATTTAATCTAAGTCAGGCAAGACTGATACTACATCCAACCAGGTTTATCTTAAATCAGTTCCAGCCGTTTTGAAAGTGATTTATGTGCAATGAACTTCTGCTGTGTTACAGATTTGAACCAGTCTCCAATCACTTATACCAGTTTAGGTGTAATTTCTGTCCCTAGCCAAGGAGTTTTGGGGGAATTTGGAAGCACTGCCTAGACACACACCCTTCTACCCTGCTCTTGTCTCATCCCATCACTTGTGTATCCTGACACCATGCATCAACCTCTAACTAATATTTTAATTGTGAGGTCACAGAGCTGTAGAAATTTTGCACTCAGTGGTTGGATCCAGATGTGTAGGCACATGGAGTTTGTGGTACCGCAAACCTCTCTGCAGCACTACAAACTGGATGCCCAGCATGTTAAAACGTGAGGGGCAAAATCTGTTACCAGAAAATCCCAGTAGCAAAAACCAAAAAGCACAAAAAAAAGAGCATGTGCCGGCAGGCACAGAGGTTTCGTCCTCCTGGGAGATGCACTGACTGTAGGCCAGTGCATCTTGCCTCCTCCAGTTGTCCCCCAGATCCTCCAGTACACCAGAAGCTGGGACGAGTGGGGAAAGAGCAGTTTCCCTAAGGCAGGGCATTAGGGCTGCATCAAATCCCACATGCAGGGGCATGTGCAGCAGCAAAAAGTAGGGGAACAAATTTGTGCCACTACTTTTTTCCCCACTGCAAGTGCATGCATCTGCATGCGTGAACATGCTCAGTGGGTGCATCTACATGTGCCGTTAAGGTGATGTGATAAACTCTGGGGCACTTCACACCAGAGTTTATTCATGGAGCACTAATGGCATGTGAAGATGCTCAAACTGCTGTGGTCCAGGACTGTGCATCTGGCACTGCAGCAGTATGACCTGGGTGGAGCAGCACCTGACTAGCAGGGGGCTTGGGAGTCAGTCCCAGGCTCCAGTTGCTGGCAGAAGGTGCAGAGGGGTTATCTGGGGCACAAGGATGTTAAAGTGTGCAGCTAGGCTGTGGGCAGCCCCCACACTTTTGCACCCTCATGCCCTAGCCAGCCCCAGTCACATGTACATGCGTGCTTTGGTGCAGTAAGGAGGTGCACTACTATCTTAGGACACAGATAATTAATCTCCTGTGCCCTAATACCAGCACATGTAAACTGTGACACTTTGCTGCATAGCTAATTAGTCAACTCCGCAGTAAAGCACACATGTAAACATGCCCAGTATTTTTCATTTGGGCCTATCTCTGTACTTCTCTTATTTAGCTGGGAGTTACTGGAAGGATGCTGTGGAACTAGGGAACATTGGGAAAACCATAAAAAGTTCATTCACATGAGATTTCTTGCATAAATTTGCACCCTCATGAGGTGATTCAGATAGTTTGGGTGAACATGAATTTCAGCCTCACAATGACTCACTGGAATTACACCTGGATTTCTATTGCAGCAAACACAGAAGTAGGCCCATATTATCTAGGAACATTCATGCAAGTTGTCCAACTT
Organism: Alligator sinensis; assembly: GCF_000455745.1. Taxonomy (NCBI): domain Eukaryota; kingdom Metazoa; phylum Chordata; order Crocodylia; family Alligatoridae; genus Alligator; species Alligator sinensis. The sequence goes on along the minus strand of NW_005842618.1, from coordinate 121,202 downwards.
GACTGTATTAATAAAGTGACTTTAAGTAGCAGAGTGCCAATTATTTCCTTCTCCTCAAAAGAAATCTACTCTGATAAGAAAAATACCATCTTTCCAAAGAGGTAGTCTTGGGTTGTATTTCAATTTGTTTTTGGAAACATTTCTAATTGGTTCAGGAAAAGAACATGCATTTACCAGCACGTTTAGCTACTTTACAGCTCAGACTCCTACATGTCACTGTGTTTATATAACAGAAATCAGGAAATCTAGAAAACACAGCCCCCTTTGATTTTGCGTATGAAAGCAGAATGGATAAACATTTCAGTCAATGGCTAACAATAATCCATATTAGATAGCCTTCCTGACTTCCCCTGCAGCTTACGCATGCTCCACTGTGGCCGCACAACTGATATGCACAAGCTCTAATGCTGGAAAAGCACTCAATTTTCTATTAGACATGGCCAACACTGCGTGTTTGTCTTTATTGTTGGGTGATAACATAAAATTACTAATGAACTGAATAATACATAACTTTACAGCTGGAGAACGTGGCCTCTCCGTAAAGCACATGCAGACATTAAATACCAAAGAGGTGGTACCAAAGAGTGACCATCCCAAGTCAGAAAGAGGCCACAGATAGTTATTTAGTAAATGGTGGTAGACAGCTAGCTGTCTATTGCTGCTTGACTAAATCTATAGAAAAAAAAAAAAAAAGAGATCAGGCATAAGATGTTTTGTGCATCTGTCACCTCTTCCTGATTGCACCTTCACCTGAACAAAACCCATTAATGAAAAAAAAACAAGAGTGAGAGAGAGACGATAGTACTAGAAATATGCTTCCTGTAAACTGATTCAAGGAGTGGTTGCTTTTCCAATCTTTTGGCAGAGGGAAACATGCTGGTGATAACACATGATGTGGGTATCTCAAAAGATTTTGGTATTTTGTAGTTTCTGTACGATGGCAGAAGGATGGCCTGTCTCACAGAACTAGTTCACCTTTTGGTTAAAACCAATCTGGAAAGTAACAAGGTACCATCCCTATACTACATCTTGCTGGTTTTACCATTTGGGAAACTATAGGAGAGAGAGCTTTTGGACAGCCAGAGAAAATATAGCTTGAACCAGAGTTACAGACCTCAAGTTTTCCTTGCTTGTCTGGTGTTATGACAGTTATATCTCTGCCTCTTTCCTTTGGGTTTATTTTGTAGCATCTCTCTCAGGCTATGAAAGGCTCCCTACCTTTTTAATGAGTGCACTCACCGAGCACTAGCAACACCTACCTAGTGAAGACTAGCCAGGCATAGACTGGGCCCAGTTTGAACCCTAACATGATTTTGGGGGGGCTAGCCTCTTCTTTGATTCTTATCAAGGCTCAATTAGGGATCTTCGTCTTCCCAGGGTGCTGCTACATCATTTCAACTGGGAAGTGAAATAAATCCTAAAGCTTCCTTCTTGTTAGTGAAAATCCCAGAGAAACCCCACAGTTGTCAAGTTTTGATTTCCAGAACAATGAGGCCCAGGGCATGAAGAGAATTTGAGGATGCAGAATAATTGAGCCAGGTGCCACAATTTATGTGCAGATCCCCTAAAATGGTTATTGATATAAACAGACTTCATTGTAAGTTTTCACTTATCTAACTAGGGTTGGGTATTTGATCGGTCAAAAAAGTTCAGGTCGTCGACTGGTCAAATATTGGTCAAAAATTGCCAATAGATCCAAATAATGCATAGAAAAAGCACAAATTTCCCATTAAATATGTCAGAAAAAAATATCATATTTCAGTCAAGAAAACTAAACAAAAAAATATTTTTATGTAAAACTTATAATCTTTGACTGGTCAGAAAATATGGAGTCAATTGACAATATCTGACAGGTCAATTGCCTGGCCTGCCAACCCTAAATCTAACAACTTTGAGGCAACAGGAGGAGAGAAAACTCCCAAGAATTCAGCCTCTCAAGTTTTACAGGAGGGAGGTACAAGGACTGTATGGCAACCTGGATATACTCCATAAAGCAGATGTTATTTTTAAGCAAGAACTTCAGTGAAATTATTCAAGAAGCTTTCAGTAACTATTGGTATCAATGGAGCCATGTGTGACCATTACTTAATAGTATTCATATGTGATGATGTCACACTCCTGAGCAAAAATAAGCCTAAATCTAATGTCACAGTCATTTACAAAGGGTTTCTTTTTAAGAAAAAAAATCAAATATTGCTTCTACCACATACAGGGGAAGCTACATATCATCCCATGGAAGAGAACATTTTCTAAGCATCCCTTCATTGACTACATAATGGTGTGGGCAGAAACAGACCTGATTTCTTTCATAGGAGCATAATAAAATGTGTACAGAAGGAAGACTGTTTAGCCCGCAGCAATGTACCTTGGTTAATATTATCCCCAAGATGGCATCTGCAATAGCTGTTCCTTGAATAACTCTAGCTACCTTACCCCAATGACCTTGCTTAATTGTCTGTTTCAAATGGGCTTATTTTGCTACTTGCAGTAAGTGCTACAGAATCTGAGAAACAAATTAAAAATAAGAGATAACACATAAAAGAGACATTAGATTTAGTGCCTTTTCTGAATTTTCCATGAGATTAACAGGCCTTAAAGAAACTTGTAATGAAACAAAAACCTTAGAAACTATATCTATATTTGAAGGCATCCCTCAGTTCTCCCCACTGATTTGACCTTGTCACGGACATATTTGACTTTTCCAGTATTGTCTAAATGGAGCTACTTCCAGTTCTCTGACTGACTTGCTCTAGGATCTCAGACAAAATATTAAACCTCTATGTGCCTTTGCATCCCATCTTTCCAATAAGTAAGCTGACCGTATTGTTTTGAAGAAAATCCAGGATGGGGAGTGACAAAAACAC
>NW_005842618.1:116236-118328 GCF_000455745.1 Alligator sinensis | reverse complement strand
CCCCCCCTTCCCCAATCCTATGGCTCCCAGGAGCCTTGCTAGCAGGGTAGGACAGTGTAGAGGCCCATGGCCAGGCTCCATCCCCCGTGAGCAGAGGATTGACCTGGCTAGGAGCAGCCCCTGTGCAGTGCTCCCCAGGCTCTGCCAGCCTGTACTGTGGGGCCACACAGCACCTCCCCACCCTTGCCAGCAGCCACTCAGGGCCATCACATGCAGCCTGGGCCTTGGCAGCAGCCACAGCAACAGGAGGCAGCCATCCCAGCTTGCCCCATATAGGTACCCAAGTCTCAGCCTGCCCCACCCTGGCCGTTCCCCACCCCAGGCAGGATGGTGCTCAACCCAGCCTCCAGCTGCTGCTCAGGAGGAGCCAGAATGGGCACGTGCAGGCAGGGTGGTACCACCAATCCAGGACTTTTGCTTTACTTTTAGATAACTGGCCAGCACACTGGGACAGCCTATGAAATCTGGGACTCTCCCAGCCAAACTGGCACGTATGGTCACCCTACCGATATGTATACTATCTGGTAGGTTTCCTGAACCAGAATTTATCATGCCTGTTGTGATCCTTGAATTAAAGCTGGTACATTAATTATGAATGCAGTTACATGTGCCGAGCACACGAATGTATGTCATCTGTGATAGGAAAAAAATCAGTAGGTAGGAAAGTGGCATCTATCGCCTTATAACTGCAGAATCACATTCAGTCTTTTGCTTCCACCCTGTGCTAACCACCCAAGAACAACGGAGGAGCATATGTTTCTACTTACTGTTCCTCTGGTGTGGTAAGGTGCAGTGGCTGATGCACAGCAGATTCCTATCAAACTTCTAAGCTTCAGGAGTTCAATTCAACTGGAAAATTTCACTTCCAGGAGAACTGCTACCAAAGTGCAGCACTTTCTTTCCTTACAGATTTGGCAAAAAACAAAGTAGTCCCAGCATTTCAGGTGACAGGATGCCCTCACAGTCTGAACACCAACAGTGCCTTAGAGGCTTTTTGCAAGGTCTTTAGTGTATACACAACATATCCAAGTATTTTAGGACACCCTATGGTAGGTTATAACCATTCTCAGCTCTGGACTACTAGCTAGCTGAATTTATAAACCTCAGGGAAGATCCTCAGGTAGTGTAAGTTGTCCACTGAAGTCACTGTAGCAATTGCAGTTTACTCCATCTAAGTATATGTCCCTTTATTTTACAAGGTTGGTAAATTTGCATTGAGACAGCCTTTACTTAGCAAACTGCCTCACTGATTGATGGGAATTTGGATGATATCTACCTAAATAAGTCAGACTCTGGTCTGTGCCTATATGATAAGCCTTGTCAAATCTTTGTTTCGTCTTACTATTTTGTACTCCTCTTGCTTTCTGATATATTTTCTCTTTTTATTTCAGCTCTTCAGGTTCTGATTCTTACTCAGTTCATCAGTCTGAGCTTTCCCCCTAGATTCTCTCTCTTTTTTCCACTCCTTACTTCTACTCTGTAGACCATAGTCTAATTGATAGAAAAATCATATTAAAAAGCAACATAATGCAAATGCAATGAGCTTTGCTTCTATATGCCTGAATCATCAAATCCAGTTCTGTTTGCGGTATGAATGGATTTTGCCAATGAGCCCTACATACAAGTAGCTGAATTTAAAACAACAGCATAGTTTGTATTGGATGCGCCTGACCTTCAAAGTTCACAACCAAGGAATCTTTAGATCTAGGATCTGGGCTCACTCCAAACTCTGCGTCTGCCTTAATATCTCCCTTAGAACGAGAGGTTCATCATCTCCCAGCTGCCTGTGGTCTCAGGTCACTGCACTGACTTAACCCTCTGGCTAAGCCCTAAACTCTCTTTCTTCCAGGGCTGAATACCAAATCAAACATTAAAACTAAAGCCCAATCTTCTGCCTTGAACTCTTCCACTGGGAAGAGCCTGCCCTCTAGAAGGTACAACCTCTTTTACCTTATGGGCTCTCACCTTCTGGGATCTGACCCGTCCTTTCTTCCACTTGTGTGTGGGAATCTCTGGGTGTCCTATGCTGTGGGTTCCTAGCCCTGGAAACCCTGAAAAATGGGACTATTTGCCTTTAATCCAAAACTGTTCA
>NW_005842618.1:110873-116205 GCF_000455745.1 Alligator sinensis | reverse complement strand
AACTGTTAAGCAGGTTGCCTTCCCTGGGCCTTTTTCTAATTCAGCCCAACCAAACTCTCTTCATTGGCTCTTTCCCAGCTGGCCTCCACTGATGGACCACTGGCTCCCAGGTCGATTTTGACCTTGTTGGTGGTCATCATTATAGTACCTAACTAAGAGCCATAGTCATGGATCAGGACACCTTGTATGAAATGCTGTATGGGATAAGAGACGTTTGCTGTACTGAATAGAGAGGGAGCTGTCCCAGGGAGACTATGATTATGATTAAAATTGGAGACAACAGATGCATATGGAGAAATGGAAGAGTGGAAGAAAACAGAAACTCTGGGTTAGGACATTTACACTGGTGCAAGCAAAGAGCAGACAAATAACATAAGTCCTTGCAATGCTGTAACTCAGTCAAATCCCATATAATGTTACCTTGGGATACACGAGATAAAATAATCATCTGATTCCATCCTGGGGGAGCTATCTGTCATAGGCAAGCAAGATATTATATCCTTCCCATAACCTAGTGACAAGCTGCTACCTTGGCAAGGTGGTTGCGTTTTGGGATTTTGAGTCAATTCATTAGTGGACGAAAAGCTAGCCTTGAAATTCAGGCTTGTGTAAGGGTCCCAACATCCGGGCACTCCCAAATCCAGCTGGGCACAGAGCACATCACAATATCAGTTTAGGTCCATTTTGTCCTAAAACACCAGGCAGAGAAACTCTATGCAGTGCATGCTCTTTGCTGGGAAAGGGAAGACTCATTGTGCCTTAGAGCATTAGAATTTGGTCAAGGACAATTCATTCCTGTAAAGATGTGGCCACAAATACTGACAAGGGCAGCAACATCCACTGGATTAAAGACAGCTTTAACCTACATGTTTCTAGAGACGCAGACAGAAGTCACATTTGTCACGCGGCTGGCCCCTTGAAAACGCTCTATAGCCATGCCCTGTCAGAAATGCATAGCTACAGAGCACTTTAAAAGTCCCCAATCGTGTGACAAACTAACCTTCATTATATAAGGGTTCAGATGAAGGTGCTCCAAAATGGAACACCTTCAGTAACTTCTGTCTGCTCGGGCAGCTGGGCTGATGCAGCCCAGTCCTGCCCCTAGAGCTGTCTGCACAATGAGAGAGGGGGAGAAGGGAGGGGAAGGAGCTCGGGCTGGCGTATGCCCAGATTTCGCTGGGGAGGGGAGGGGGCTGGATTGGAGCCACCCTGCATTGTTGGGGGCTCCCATCCAGCCATCCCCACTCCAGAGGAAACTGGACAAACCCCAGCCCAAGTTCCTTTCCCCTTCCCTCCCTTCTGCCCCTCTCCCATTGCACAGACAGCACTGCAGCTGGAAGGGTGGAGCGGGGCTAGGAGAGAGAAGCTGCAGACATGCAGCTCCTTGGATGGATCAGCTCCAAAGCAGAGCTCAATCCCCCACCCAACAGTGAACATCTGTTGGGTTGGGAGGGTTGGTGCAACTCGTGGCACTTTTTGTGAAGCACCATGAGTTAGACTGGAGAGCTGCATGTCTATCATTGCCCTAGATTCCAGATACCATCTGGAAAGAGGACAGTGCAGATGCTGTGACATTGCTGTGAGGAAAGGACCCTAATTTGCCTCATGCTTCTCTCCGTGTATGCACCAAGAGTGTTTTTATGACTGTGGTGCTGCCAATATAGCCCCACTGAAAGAAACCATTCAGAAGTTAGTGTTACAAGCCTGATCAAGAAAGACTGGTAAGCATTCACTCAGATGAACCATCCTAACAAAGTCACTACAGGGATAACTGTCTTATGCAGGCTACTTCCACATGCATAATACAGCCCTGCTTCCTCAGCCTGTATTCAGGTGAATGAGAATTCAAATGAATAACCCCACTGGAATCACTGTGAGTATAGTATACATGGCACAAGGCAGCACCACGTAGAGCAACCCAAGGCTAGCTCTGGGCTACTCCGGGGAGAAGTGGGGCTGATTAGCCCTTTTGCAATACTACACTGCTTATGTATACTTCTATCATGAAGGCTTTGGTCAACAGCATCTACATTCACAGCTACCTTGGGGTGTCTGAACTACGCCTCATGATTACTCAGATGAATAAGTGCTTGTAAGTGTAAGGGTTGCACAGTGTTGACATAATGAGCTCTCATAGTCTGTCCCAGAAATGTGCTGGTTAGTTATAACAGTTAGCAGCCAACTTGGGGCATATCTAAACTACACAGGAAATCTGTCCCAGCTGACATGGCTCCAAGCTCACACTGTCCATCCACACCCACTGACCAGCTCCAAACTTGGACATAAGTTGATGGGGCTCTTCCAGGGACATTCCAGGCCACTGATCTCAAGCTTATCAGGGACCAAAGGCTCAAGAGTGGCAGCAGAAGGATGCTGCAGAGCAGCCTCTGGGTGTATTTCCAGATTTGGAGTGTGCCTGTGGGAGAAGTGGGGTACCCTTTCTGGGACACACCACCACCACATAACAGACCATTGCCCACCAAACTATGATCCCAGAAACAACCAGCCATGCAAAGCTGAACTAAACCAGAGATCACTGTAACTCAAAATGTATTCCTTTTGCAAGCATAATCCTTCAGAGAAGTTATCTGCATCATGCAGCATGAGCACAGGGATCGAGGATTTTATTCTCAGCTTTCCCATGGGATGCACTGCATGACCTTGAACAAAGCATTTAGCTCCTCTCTTTCCAGACTTTCAGTTCCATCTTTTATGACCATGTTTATGGGAGAGGATCAATGTTGCATCAAATAACTTTAGACATGCTGTTGGAAGTCTGAGGATGATATCTCCACCCGTAAGTGGGGCAGCCCTGCTGTGAAAAATCACATTGGATAAGGTCAATTTGATAGTTACTCTTTAAGTGGGACTGTCTGTGTGGCAAAGGTCTTGAGAAAATTCTGCTGTGATTATATGATTCTTAAAAGTGCTACTCCCTTAGGATACATTTAAAAGATGGTATTCAGCTTCAGCTAATTTTAATCCAGGCTCCAGGGCTCTTTCAAAGTCAACTGATTCCTTATGGCAACATGAAGATAAACAAAAAGAGCCTCATATCTGTTTAAACATAACCCAAAATCTCTGGTCTGACATTATGGGAACCCATAGTCTCGTCTTCCATCAAGGAGAGAAAGCTTGCATTTGCTTTGACAAAACTAACATGCAGCAACTATCGAAAACCATACTAACAGGAGGTCTGAGTAGAATTTGCTATTACACCAAAATTTTTGTTCTCCTAATAATCTCCAAGCTTCTCACAAGGCGGAGCTATGGGAAATGATATGGTACTTAGAGGCAGTGATTTATTAGTGATATTCCTATAGGGGAGAAACCAAACAAAGGTCTTAGAGGTGCAGGCTGATAAATAGAGCATCATTTTCATATAAATGTCAAATAATAATAGGAGCCACTGAAAAAATAGATGGAGGGTGACGAGAAAAAATACATCCCCTGCCTGGGAAGTTATTGAACATCAGGAATCAGTTAAGAGATCATTTAAAAGGGAGAAATTCCTTGTGCTCTTTCTTACAGATAAATCACAGCTTGCTCAGCACAGACTAAATGTTATGGATGGAAAGGGCAGGCAGACAACATTTTTTTGTTTGCCTTTTTGGTTTAAATTTCCAGATAAGACCAGTCCTCAAAAATGACAGTAAATGTCAATGGATATTCATCTCAAACCACCAAACAGACAAAACTGACTCTGAAGTTGCTCCTGTGTGTTACATGCATCCTGGCAAAAGGTGTACTGCTATTGGCTCTGACGGCTAGGCCACGAGGCCTTGTCATTAATATGGGGCTTTACCTTACACGAGCTAGCATGTGATAATTAACATGTGAAGTAAAATCCTAGTGAAACAAGGCTATTTGTAGTTTTAACACAAGTCAGCTGGTCAGGATAAATCACATGCTTACCCATGGGCTTTATTTGGACCTGAGGTAAGGATTGTTGTGCATGATATGTTTTATTGGACCAACTGTCTGCTGGGATAGACTTAGACAAGCTTTTGCATGTGAAGCATTCTTCGACAGGTCTGAGGAAAGCAGCAGGCACAGGGATGATTAAAAACAGTGTGGTGGGCTGTGAAATTAGAAGAGAGCGATATTCCCAGAGGTAGCAGAAAAGCAATGAACAGAGGAAAAGACAGCTTGATTAGTGGGAGATCAAGACCTTTCAAAAGGAAGAGGGTCATTGTCACCTATAGTGCAAAGAAAGACTTTCAGGAACCAGGTAGACCATAGTATGCCATAAAGTGCTGATTTCTATGAAAACCAGAAGCCTCTTGTTACTTACCATATGCTAGGTAATGTGAGGAAAGTATATTCCCTTCTTCTAAGTGAGTACGTGTCCCTAGATGGTAACTGCCAACTACTGCTGCCGACAGTCACTCTTGCATTGCAGGAGCACAAGCCCATGCTGCTGTTGTCACACCTTACACCACTGGTGTTCAAACTTCTGGCCCATAGGCCAGATAAGTAGCCGGGAGCCAGTCCACATATGCCCGGTCTGGCATGCAGGGCTACCGTGGATCCAGAAATCTGGCGGCAAGGGAGCAGTTGCAGAGTTAATTGCCTTTGCTTAATCCAGAGCCACAACAATTAATGTTGCCACCAGCTCCCTCACTGCCAAATTTCTGAACCCATGGGGTGCCTCTGAGCTGGATGACACAGCCCAATGGACTGGATTCAGCCTGAGGGCCAGAGGTGAGAAGCACTGTCCTAAACAGTTTGTCAGCAGGGTTTTGTTACATAAAAATCTCCAATTCACAGAAAGGTGTTGGTGCATGCAAGTCAAGGCTAGCTAGCAGATCTGTGAGAAACAACTCCCAAGCACAAATTTAGGGACCGTGCTAATGCCTGTTTTAAATTACGGGCTAAAAGGCTCATTTCAAAACAGGGGCTGATTACAACTCACTGTCCTGGGCAGTTCACACAAGCAGCCCGCCAAGATGCTGATTCCCAGTACATGCTGGCAAATGCTTCAAAAAGCCCTTCAGGTTTCACAGGAGGACACCACTCTTGGGCACCGCTTGGGAAGACTGCTGATCCTGCTCATATCTTAAGTAGAGTTGGGCAAAAGAAAGAGCCAGGTCTTCAACTGCTGAAAATGAGTATAGCTCTATTTAATCAGCATTGACTTCAAATTGAGATATACAAGTTTATACCAACTGAAGTTCTAGTCAAAAGTGCTTCTGTTATCATGATTTTCAACATAACCTATTTTCTCCTATGTTGTTATTGGTAATGAACTTAACGTACCAACTTCATTTACTTTTATTATTACCAGACTACTGATTAAATGATAATTGCTTTTGGATGGAATGTGTGTAAT
>NW_005842618.1:59329-110842 GCF_000455745.1 Alligator sinensis | reverse complement strand
GCAGGAACATATTATTTACCTCTCTTTTTTTTAAATATGAATTAAAATGTTTGTTAACTATGCCGCAGTGACAGACTTGGAAATGGGCACTACTTAGTCATCCAATGAATGTTTGGAGCGCAAATAACACCAGAGTCAATTATTTATGTTTCCCCACCAAAGTACCCGAGTCATGACCTAGAAGGGCAGCTGTAGTTCGAGCCTGGAGGATGAGTGCTCTAGAGGTTATGGTGCTGGACTTAAGTAGTTAACTCGGGAGCCATAAGTTCAATCCTCTGCTCCATCAAAGACTTTGCGTGTAACCTTGAATAGGTCACCCTCGCCCAGACCCACATAGAAGCCTCACAGTGGGAGGCATCTCCATCTAAGGGCAGGGTGTTCAAAACTCCCATATAACCCCTATCTTTTTCAGAATAAAGTTCCCTACCCACCTGCTTATACTGCTTTGAGCCAAACCCAGAAACGTGGCAGTGAAACTGCCTCCTGAAGCTACTTTCAAACTTCCAGTCTCTCTGTCACTGGCAAAAATGCCTGCCTAGATATACCCTAGGTGACTTCTGCACATGCCTAGAATCTTCTCCATCTCATCAGAGCTGAACAGCTCACACTGAGCAGTATCTTAATGCTAAAGATTCTTACAATTAGGTCCCGAGGGACCTAATCTTATATGTATGCTCAGCACTGTCTAAACACTTGCATACCAGGAGTGAGTTCTGCACAAAACACAGCAACCATGATTAACTTCCCTAGAAAAACATGCAAAAACACACAGGAGGAAGTTCTGCCATAAAACCCTATTTGATGCAACAGATTAGTAGCTAAAGCACTCAACCAGCATGCAAGAGACCTTGGTTTTATGCTTACCTACGCTTGAGGGGGTTAAAACGCATCACTTCTCAGGGGAGTACACTAACCACCAGGGCACAGGCTCTTCTGGGGTGGGACAGCAATCTGTACACTTATTACTGAAGCTGTGCCACTTTCTAAAAAGAGTTTAAGATTCATTAGGTCAGCAAGATAGAGTTCAGTTGCACCATAGAGAGGAGGGCCACTTGCCTGGAAAAGGAGAGATCTAGGTTCTTGTTTCTGCTTCAAAGACACTTCAATATTTTATCCAATGACTAGTTCATCCAAAATTAAGAAAACTACATTTTGTTACTATGTGGACTTAAGAGTGTTACACTAATCAGAAAACTGTTCCAGAAAAATGGCATTATGGTAGCATGCATGTGCATGCTGGGGATTATTGTTGCAATGATTCCAGGCCAAGTCTACTCTGTTTATGAGTAAAATGATGTCTTTGCTGTATGCCCCGCAATCTCAAGTCAGGACCTAAAAGTCAAGAAGGATTCTTGCCCATTCCATGGATCATCACCTATAATGAGTGGCTTCAAGCCAAAACGATACATTCAGTGGCACTCGTGCAAGCAAAATTGCTTTCAATGGGTTTTCACAAGTATAAGATAAAGGGCAATTCTCTTGACAAGAAGACTAGAACGCAGCCCCCTCTCTCCCTTTCCCCTCCCCCAGCTTTGCAGGAACAACAGGGACAAAACTCAAAGACTTAATTTGCTCGCTGACTAGCAGCTAGGATTTCTGAATACACATAAGCAATGCATCTGTTGCTTAAGAAGTTGCTATTTCACTTTTTGGAATATAAATTCCCTTCAGCGAACAGTTCTAGCATCCTTGAAAATCATTTGGGGAAGATCCTCATCTAGTGAAAACTGAACTCAAGGTAACTATACAGCTATGCTTCAGCTGAGGATCAAGGCCGTCATTAGTGTGTTTTACACAACACAGCTCCATCCCTGTAAACGGATGATGAAGTCTGTGATTCAAGGCTCTGAAGTTGTTGGGAATTTCTTGTGTCATATCTGAAGACAGAATTTAGTCCAATGTGTTTATGTTTGCTAAAGGCAGTTACTAACAATAGGAAAGTGAGTAATGGCTATTGACAGATGGAGCAGTCTCACTTTGTGGGTAAATGAAAGTGCACTCAACTAGCCCTGTAAGCACATGAAAGAAACTGAGTAATGCATTTATTCTGACAAACACTGGATACAATTCCAGCTCACTGGGAGGGTAGCACTTGGGTTTATTTTACCTTTCACACATCCATGGTACCAAAAAGTAGGAGGGATTCACTGTGGGGGGATAATGAAATAGGTGTGCCATGCGTCTTAACTGTTGATAGAAAATGATGCTTCTATTTATTACTTAGGGGTTTTTTGGGAAATTTTACAAACTCATTCTTGATAAATCACTGGTTCTCTGTGATTAGACTAAAAGGGTCATTGTACACGCCACAAAATTGGCCTTCAAAGAGGCTTAAATGCCCTTTTGCATGGTTTTAATGGTGCTGCTATTTGCATTCTCGGCGGTATATTCTGCTTTAAATGACTTTGGTACCTAACAAGATAAAACACCACTGAGGTGTTTTAGTTTGATACCTAACAAAGTGGAACAGCGTACAGGGCGCTGGAAGCCAATGTGCTCAGGGTTTGGTGAGCCGCACACAGCTTAGGGGCTGTGGGATCCAGCGGCAGCCCATGCAGGCAGGCTCCACTGAAGGGAAAAAAAACCAAACCATCAGCGAGCTTGATCTTTTATTTTCCTCCCTGGAGCCTGCCTGCCTAAGCTGTATGGGGAGCCAGTGCTTCCCTCGTGGCTGTGGGGGGCGGTGGTGCTTTCTTCCATGGCTGTGGAGACCCCTGGGACTTCCCAAGCCGGGTGCCAGCAGGCGGGTGCTGCCTGGGGGGCCCTCATGCAGCTCAGGGACCTCCTGGCCCACCAGCAGCTCGCTCCCCACCCCCGCAGATGAAGAGGCAGGTAAGGATCAGGCCCCCACCCTTGTGTACATGCCGCGGGGGTTTAGTTCAGTTCAATTCTCCCTAAATTGAACCGGTGTTTTTAAAAACCCACCATTTTAATTCAGGGAGAACTAAACTGAATTAAACCCCCGTGACGTGTAAAAGCAGCCTAAGACTATCCATGCCATTAACAGCACAATGAAGCTTCAACAGGCAGATGTAGAATGGAGGAAGAATACAATGGTGATCATAAAGACAGAAACACTGAACAAGGCAGAGAGAAAGAGTGGACGTCCTCAAATCAAGAGCAAACCCCGCAATACTTAGAAAGGAATTCAAACAGCCGAATTCTGCCTGATCTTACTAATATCAGGCATCTATATATGCAGGGAGGTACATTAGTCCAGATCCTCAGCTGATGGTAACTGACAGTGACTGTCATAGAGCTAAAATGAATTCAACATCAGCTGAAAATCTGCGCCGCTGACTTTAATTGGGTACATAAATAATTAGTCATGCAGAATCAGGCCCAATGTTGGTTCGGTATCTTTTTGCTGCTACCCAATTGAGGCATGCTAGATTTGTGGCCTGAAAGAGACTAAACCCATACTCAAAGCCAATTTTTAACACACATTTTCTGTAGTTAGAAAAAAAATCAATACATTTATTTTTTAATTTAAAAATCAAAGGCAGAAAATCTGGCCCTACTGAAACGAATGGCTAACTTCTCAGTGAGTTCAGTGGAGACAGGGGTGCACATTCAGCATTTAAAAGGCCCTTTCAGTTATGAAGCTACTCTGGTGAGCAAGTGCTACACATTATTGGCCAGAGTGTGCTCTCTTACTAGTCTGGGGCAACTAATCTCCACTGAACTGAATGGACCTACTGCAAGCAAAGCAAAAAGCTGTTCCCACAAATAACCAAACTGTAGAATAAAGCCATTTTTTGTAGGCCTAACTCTGAGCACAGCTTAGGGGACGGTTGCTTGAACTCAGTGAGTGCATCTATAAGAGACACACACTGTGCGGTAGCCTAATAACACTGTGCAGTAGCGTGCCACTCAAAAACCATGTTAATAAGCTACTGTGCAGTAACCATTGTGAAAAAACCATTCACTGGCAATACTATGCAGTAACTGTAGTTACTGCACATTTAGTTAGTACTTCACTAAGCAAGTACTAAAGTAAATGTGCAATAACTACTGCGCAATAATGAATGTGTAGACGCGCCCAGCACTGCTAGATACTGGAGGAATCCGAGAAAAGGTTTCTCATGGAAAAGGGGATCACATCACCTTCATGTTGACATCACAGGAAATGCACTCTCTTTACTAGCCACACACAATTCAATAGGGGAAGTCAGCATATCCTTCATTTAGCAGCATTTTGGCATGTGCTACCCTTGCCAGCTTCTCTTGTTTCCTTGCAATTCATATCCAACTTGGCAAGAAGGTTCTCAAGTTGAAAAATGATACGGCTGCAGGAAGGCTGAGCAGGTAGCATTCCCTCCCCCTCTGCAGGTGTATTCTGCATGCCTGTCTTGGCCGAGATGCCGTGTCTCTTTCTAAGATGGAGCTACAGCTGAACTAAGTGTGTGGAGGGTGATGCATTTTATAGTACCTAGTGTGATCAGTTTTTAGGAAGGCCTGCACAGGGAGGCATGGCTTGAACACTGACATTTTTAGGCTTGAATTCAGGAGCAGAGAATTGCTGCCGGGAACAGAGAGGGAGCCATTCCTATTTGCTGAAGAAGGATTAATGTCTCACAAAGAGAACCCTAAGTGTTTTGCCAGTTGTGTTTTGCTAACAGATCCTTTGTCTCACACCGTAATACATTCATGGCAGAAGGACTGCGTCTTTTTTTTTTTGTATTTTGCCTAAGAGTTAAGCAGTACCAGATTCCTTGGCATACAGAATTTGCAGTTTCCCCTGGCAGTGCTCCAGCCCACTGCAGGGTTTAAACAAATCAAGACTTTGTGAGTGAATCCACAGTCTGGAAAAAAAACTGGAGAAGGTGGGTGTAAATGTTTGAACTCTGAGAAAAGAAGTTGTTCTAACTAGAGAGGGAAGCCTTTATCTGGGGATCGTCTGAGGAGTCCTGAGATCCCAAGATGAATTAGAGATTGTCTAACCAAATGAAGAGTTTCTTCGATTCTGGCTCATATTGTTAGCACATGCTCCAAACCTTCTCATCCTAGCTGCCTCCTGAATCTGTGATTTAGTGTTCTAAATGGCATTTTGTAATTCTTCTTCTTCTTCTTTTTTTTTTTTGCAATAGATTCCTGCTTATATAAAATTAGCAGTTGGAAGAAAAGGGAAAAATAGTCATATGATGGGAACTGTTGCCAGATATTGCATGGAATAACAATTATGTCTTCTATTTGTATAGTGTGTTTCATGCCAAAAGGAGTCAAAAGTACTTTCGCTCCATTTTTGGTCAGTCTTTACTCAGGCAAAATGTTGTTGACCATAACAGGAATTTTGCCTGAGTAAAGAGTGAAATAAAACTGTGGAAGGAGAGAAGATATTCAGACTAGGGACAGACATTCAAAAAGCCTGAGCTTGAATTGGTTCAATCTTTACAGACTAGTCTAACCTGGCCAGGCTGAATCAGTTTGTATCTATACAGAGAACCCAGAAATGCCAGCAGATGACTGCAATGGCTCAAGCTAGAAGCTGGGGGGCACTAGAGCAGCCCTCCCTTCCCTTCCACAATGCTGAGCTGAAGGGGAATGGCCAGGCCCCGGCAGGATACTCTGATTAGGGAGGGGTTCCCCACCCCCTTCTGACCAGCCCAGCAGGGAATTGATAACACAGTGTTTATAACCCCATTAAGAAAACAACAGAGGGACATTCCCAGCTACCTGTTGATTCTGCTTTTGTCCTGTCTGCCACAGCAGGACTGTAGCCTGCATGTGGTCTGCTAGCTAATGCTGAGAGGTGTCTGTGTAAAGCAGAGGGGACAGGGGAATCCCTGCTTGGCAGGGAGCAGGGAGGAGAGGGAGGGGAGCAGCGGGAAGCCAGGCAGATGCCTGCAGTCTCTGCTGGAACTCCAGCCATGGAGGAGAGGGGAGGGGTTAGCTCTGCTATGGATCAGAGAGCCCCGCCGAGCCCAGAGAGCATGCTGGGGGAGTCTGGTTTAACTGAAACCAGGAAGGGGGGTCTGGGACAGATATTACTTAAATCAGTTTGACCCAAATCAGTTAAGTCTGATACTATATTCAACCAGTTTTATCTCAAACTGGTTTCAGCCAGTTTCAAACTGGTTTATGTGCACTGAACATCTGTTCTGTTACAGGTTTAAACTAGTTTCTGATCACTTAAACCAGTTTACGTGTAATGTCTGTCCCTAGCCGCAAAGACTGGAGGGCAGTGGTGCAGAGTGCTCATTGAGTACCTGGGGTGGGGAGTTGGAGAAGATCCTAGTGCCCCATGCACTCCCCCCGATCTATACATATTGGGAGCAGGGCTGTGCCTGCTCTGGCAAAGACTCCCGGGGTGGCAGGGGATGGGGAGCACCATTCTGCTTACCCCACTCACCCCTGCCCCCAGATGCACTGATTGTGGTGGTGCTGCCCTGCCTAGCTCTGATCGCTGAGCAGAGGCAGTGAAGGGTCACCCCCACTGCTGCAAAGATTCCTCATAGTTGGTGCCCAGGGTGAGTGCCCCCTTCGCTCCATCATAGCTACATTACTGGGTGGCAGTTGTTTAAAAGCATACAGCAAAACATCCCATCTGTTAAGATGGACAGTAAATAGTGAAAGCATTGAAAGTGCATAGGCCATTTAGGTTTAGACAATGCAGAATAAACACTAAATGAGAGATTTATGCCTATCTACCAAATGCCCTGTTTATTGGAATAAACTGAAGCCTGTCATGTATAACTTCATTCCAAAGAATCCTCTTTGTAATTTTACTACATTGATTTTCACTAAGAAATCCAACATTTTAAAATTGGAGGTGATACACTGAGACTGTAGGACATGACAACAGAAGACGCTTCGGTAATATGTTTCTGGTAGCAGAATGGAAAACATGCTGATTGGTTCAAATTCTTTGTGCTGTTCAATAAAACAGAATTGAAATGAAACATGTATAATTGCCACACTTATTTTTCTACCATATAGAACTTCTGCTTATTTTTGCTCTTCACTTTAGTCTGGGATCAGCAAAGCACTTGTACACAAGCTTAGCTGCTCATGATTAGCTTCCTGGATTTCAATGACAGTTTTCACATGCTTAGTACATGCTTAAAAAGCTGTCCTGAACTGCAGCCTCACATAGGATAGCAAAGGCTGTCTTGCCTGTTTTTAATTAGTCTTAGGCCCTATCATAGTAATAGTGAGTTTGGCCTCAAAGATTGCCGAGGAAACATCAAAACCATGCAATACAATAAAAAGCCACAAAAACATTTGTTAATATGAAATGGTTTTAAGTGTTCAAAAGGCCAAACATATACAAATATTGCTTTACCATGCAAATAAGGCAGCAGTACTGCACCCTAACTTTGAAGTCGGAGAGTTTCCTTTTTAACACCATCATCAGGATAATGAGAGTTGGTTGACTTATGCAAAAAGATGAGGACTGAAACAAAACAATACTTAGTAACAGAGAGATGTGATGATGTCTCTACCTGGTAGGAAGACTGAACTGTGTAGCTAGAACAAAGCAAAAGGAGAAATACAATGACTTTTCAGCCGAGTGGTCCTGTCTATCATTAGAATGATTTTTCTTGTATCAGTGTTAAGCTGGGCACAACAGGTTTAAACCAGTTATTTCCTTACTTTTTATTGGACCTCATCTGATTACAATCTATTTGCTCGATATGGGTAAAGGGAAAAAAATGCCCTTTACCTTTCTTAACCTTTTCTCAGCTTTCCTCTGCACCTGTCAATCAAAATAATTAGTGAGAGGCCTTGGTGATATGACACATTTACCATGACCTCCACCTCCTGCATGAAAAAAAGACATCTGCTTCCATGGTACATAACAACATCACCCTTCAGAGCAGCTGCAGTAGATGGTGCCAATGGACACGTTACTGGGCTATTTGATTTGGAGCTACTTCATGGCACTTATGACAATCCCAAACAGTAACAGGCAGAGATAAGATTACAAGTGTTCCTGGAAACTAGGTTCAGCCAGTAAAACTGCCAAAGCATCTGCTCTGCTCTTTGAAATGAGCAGAACTTCAAGCTTTGGTCTTTCCCCAGTGGCTTCTTCCTGGGCGTTCTCCTTACCCCAAGGAAAAAAAACAAGTTGGGGTGGGTGAGAGCATGCAGTGAGAATCTGGGACAGACTGAAAGAAGCTTCTAAGAAAGCCTGGTAGAAGTATAAATTGAGAAATATTGTATAAATTGAGAAATAAATGCATATAAATTAAGAAACATTAGGCTACTGTTGCCAGTAGCCTAGCAATAAACAAGAACTGAAATATGCCATTTCAAACTGGCACTGCCAAGCATTGTTTATGGTCTTTTCAGTCGTCCTTGTGCTTAGAAGGGTGACTCATTCCAACATGCCAGTTCCAACATCCCAAATAACTTTTAAATAGTTATGTTAGCAGGCAGCTGGCTTTTAGGATGTCCAATCTATTTTCAGAAGAATACTCTTTGTGAGCATTATTGACTAGAATTCCATGCTTAATAGCAGCAAATCAGCTCTGGGATGTATTTATGTGAGCTAGTAAAGCAGATGAAAGAAGGAGATGGAGACTGGATGAGCCACTAGCAGATTCAGGATGTGCTCTAGGCTTTTAGTGCCAGATGCAGACTAGGCCTATGCGAAGCAGCTGGTATTCGCTTCGGATTCGGCCAATTCGGGGGACAGCGATTCGATTTGGTGATTCCCCCCATGGTCTCCTCCCTCCTCCTCCAGGCCCCCCTCCCCTGCCCCCTACTTACCAGCTTCGAGTTGGCTGCAGCTACCAGAGACTGCCCAAATCATCAATCGATTCATACCTTTTAATTGGTCCCCTGATTCAATTTGGATTCAGAGATTCGGTCACCGAATCTCCTCCAAATGGAAGCACCACAGCTTAGCACAGCCCTAATGCAGATCATGTTCCCACCCAGGACCACCAACAAAATCCAACTCAGAGCTTTAATAAACATATCGTGTGTGTGTGTGTGTGTGTGTGTGTGTGTGTGTGTGAGATAAAATTCTCCAACATTACTGTTGAACCAAACAGAGAAGATATCCAAGCCAGAGCTCAGTAGTGTTCATCTGGCATTCAAAAGACCCAGTGTTTCCTCCATTTTCTTAATTTGATAGAAAATAGCAAGAAGGCTTTTGGCTCCCATGTTGATAAAGTGGACACACAGTAGGAATATTGTAATGTAAGTGGAAACTAAGAGAAAAGTAAGAAGCTTGTGGCTCTAGCGAACTCCTTTTATGTCCTCATACAGCACAAAAGGATTTCACCTTTGGCAAGGAAGGTGTGAACACACAAGTAAAATCAGTGCAGCCACATGGCATGGTGTCTCCTCTCCTCTCTCAAGTCAAGCGGGGTCAAGTGATTTGATGGAGACATCTGAACTAAAGATGTGGGGAGAGCTCATCGAGACAGGTGTCAGCTAGACATGTAAAATCAAAGGTTTCACTCATAAATCAATCATGCCTAGAATTAAACTTACAGGTGTCAAACGGGTTAAACACCATGAAATGCAGTCCTTTCGCACAATGAAAATTGCAGGGGAGTCCAAGGGGACAAATTCTAAATATTCTATATTTGGTCTACACTATGCACATGAATTAAGCCTGCCTTCATCTCCTTTTAGTCAGTGCAACAAAGATCAAAAGGATGCAAGTGGTCAAAGCCCATATACCCCTTGATCTCCATAGCAAAAGTGTCACTAAGACCCCTTGGGATTCCTACAGTGGTTGTTGAAGGGATGCAGCTGCTGAGATGTTTGAAATGCTACTATTAGGTCTCCATCTCCACTGGGGATTTGTCCTGATTAGTCATTAGCACAGCAGAGCCAGTAGAGACCATCTCAGTGTGGTGTGGCAAGGAAAAGCTACTTGCACATCAAACCGAGAAAAGATTAACTGGTGCAAATCTCATTAAGAATCAGTGGCTGCTAGGTGTACACCTGCCCTCTGGAAGCTGCACTCTGTAGCAAAGCTTTCCTCTGTCTACTCTTGAGCTTTGTGCTACTGCAGCTATGCTGTGGCTGTAATCCAGCAAACACAGAGTAGACAGTGTCAGCATTTAGAATAAGATCAACAGTTTTCTCAATGCTTTTTAATTTAAATAACAGCTATGCAATCTGACTACAACATTCTGCAATATTCAGCCAGTCTGATCCTAACAGAAGAAGCACACTTTGTAAAAATTAGAGGGAAAAAACCCAGCAACCACTCAGTAGAGAACTGTTTAAGAGAGGTTTAATTTGATAGTGAAAATGCTATTCCTTCCATCATGTTTGCAAGAAGGGAAGGCTGATAAGGATGACTGATCATTTCCTTTCATCACTTTAACGAACTGGAATGATCTTTTGTTGGCACTGAACTTCCTCCTCAAATTTAAATGCTTTTAAATCAATTTTATTAGGTAACTTGATTATAGATTTTGTGAACTTTGCCGTGCTGTTTGCCATACTCTGTTGGGAGTAGAGTCTGACAGTCTTGGGAGCAGAGTTTTTAGCCTCCTGGTTGGTTCCATGAAAATGTAAAACCCACAAGAGGAATTTGGATTTGTGATATAAAAGATCATTATATATAGGCCTGGTTTATAGGCAACGTGAAGCCAATGAAAAGCTGTATTACATATTGTCGTCATAAGCCCTTATCTTCAAGGGCTCTATACTCAAGTTGCAAAAACAGATTCTGGGTTGAAATTTAACACAAAGCCACAGTCACTATTTTAAAAAGGTTTAGCATTTTTAAACTCTCTCTAAATAAATATTTTTGTAATGGAGCACACAAATATAGGTGTGTTTCTAAACCAAGATATTAATGGAAGAACACAGGATGTGTCCATAAACCAAAGAACAATGGCAATGAAGAACTGCTGGTGTGATTTATAATACCAGCTCATAGTTAAAGGCCCTTTCTTTGGAGACTTTGTATGTGATAAACCTAACTGCTTCAAGTAGTCACAGTGGAATTTGCCTCTTCAGAAAACAGCATCCTGTAAATTATACATATAACAGTACATGTTGCACACTACCTTATACTTTTTCTCTCCTTCATTATACATGATCAGGAACCATAGGTAAAATGACTTAGCCTTCCATGGAAAATCATTACTGCTGGCTAATGTTTAAAAAACTTTACATAATTTTTCCTACCATCATTCTTCTCCAAACCCAACCCTCCCCCATCAAGCGGTCTAGGTTTCTTGGTGAACTAACAAGTAATGACCTACAACATTTCTTTAGTAAAAGGTGAAGCAGGTTCTGTGTTTCAGGGCTACAAAGACAGAAAGGAACTTGGCCAACAACCAAAGAATATGTTACACCATTCTCAAAATAAAGCAAGGGGTTACAGCAATGCCAACAAAATGAGCCTGAAAACACAGACACATGAGTCTAAAGAAATTAGGTGCCTAATTTCACTGGGAGATTGACATACTATGTCCTTAGGATCCTTCATAAATCCCAACCAGATTCAGTCACTGTGCATAGCTTCCTTGCTAAAATCAAGGTACACTACATCCACTGGTCTTCCTGCATCCACAGAGCCAGTCATCTCATCATAGAAGGCAATCAGGTTGACTTACTTGCCCCTGGTGAATCCATGCCGACTGTTCCTAATCGCCTTCTTCTCCTTCAAGTGCTTAGAAATGGATTCCTTGAGGACTTGCTCCATGGTTTGTCCAGGGACTGAAGCAAGCCTGACTGGTCTGTAGTTCCTTGGATCCTCCTTTTTCCCTTTCTTAAATATGGGTTCTATGTTTGCCCTTTTCCAATCACCCAGGACCTGATCAGTTTTCAAATTGTATGAGTTTACATGATAAACATGGTTGAACTCATATATACATATTTACAAAAGAGCCCCACACCAAATTTACCAGCATTTGCCACTTGCAACTGGGCAAGATTTGCTAAAAGATAATGGGCCGTATTCGATTTGGATTTAGCCCGAATCTGGGACAGTGATTTGATTTCTTGATTCAGATCACTGTCCCCAATTTGATACAGCCAAATCCAAATCTGAAGATTCGATGCTGATTTGGAGAATCAGCGATTCGGCTATAGACATAGCTTTAAATGTTTTTTCTACGTACCTCCAGGTACCAGGCGCAACTCATGAACACTGCAATGCTGAGGCAGATGGAGCATCCCACAGGAGCATGGCGGGGGGGCCCCCACTTGCTAGGCGGTGGACTGGAAGTACTTCCGATCCACTTCGGGGTCCACCACGAAGTGCGCTGGGGCTCCCCCAAGAAGTGCGCGGGCCCCCCCCCCCCCCGGCCGCACTCCTCCAGCTCAGCGATTAGTCACAGGGGGACCCTTGGTGCCCCGCCAGACCCAGGGGGCACCTGTCACTGAGCCAGGAGGGCATGGGTGTGCCCCCAGCGTGCTCCCCGGCAGACCCAGAAGTGGACTGGAAGTGCTTCTGGTCTACTTCCAGGTCTGCAGCCGAGCACACTGGGGAGCCCCCCGTGCTCTCATGGGACACTCCATCTGTAGAAAAAACATTTAAAGCTGTATCTATGTCTGAATCGTCAAATCTTTCCAAATCTCTCCGAAGTGATTCAGAAGGTTCTGATTCAATTCAGAGAGATTAAAGTGTCTCCTGATTCAATTCGGATTTGGAGATTCAGCCCCCGAATTAGGCTGAATCTCCAACGAATCGAATCAGGGACCAAAGCTTAGCACAGCCCTGCTAAAAGAACTCCATTTCTCTTAGGCAACTAAATAAGAGCTGGAAATTCAAAGGGGCAGCACCTTGTATCTGCTGTCAGCCAGATCTTCTGAAAATTGAGTCCCATAATTCTCACTGAATTCACCTAAAATTATCTGAGAATCCATAAAGGCAAATGAGATTCATGTCTTTCCATAAACATAAAAGTATTTAATATGTAGATGAATGTCAATGGCACTAGATAAAACTACTTGCTTCAGACATTTGACCAAGAAATCATATCCACCTTCTTTGCAAATAAATACAATGCATCATTCCCTATGTGATGAAGAAGTTCATGCCGGCCATGCACTGCACAAAACAGATGCTTGACAAAACTCCAGGGATATAAATAGGACATTCATTTACTAAGGCCATATGTTGGAAGCATGTAAAATGTGGTTGGGTTTTAACTTAAAAATCTCAAATAATGACAGTGACAGTAACAGAGCTGAACAGGTTTCAGATTTAGTTAATCTATAGATCTTTTTAGTTCTGGGTCTGCTGTGTTAGAATCTGAAACAACTTCTATATAACTTTCCCAAATCCCCTGCCCTAAATCATCCTTTCCAATCATAAAGATTAGCTAGCCAGTCAATCTGCAAGAGGAAGCACTGGAGACATCTATAACCCACAGACCCAAAGGTTCCTAAAGCTTCTGCTGTAAAAATTATTTTTATTGACCATTTATTTGGGAAAGCAGTCAAAAAGTGATCCCCTTTGTTATGGTTGTGGCTTGAATACCTATTGGTGATGAGCAATAAAAGCACCAGAGGAACATGTGCCAAACAAGATGGGTATAATAGGGATTTTAAATCACCAATGCTTCAGATTGAAGACAGGAGGAAGCTTGCAGGGGGAGAAATACCCCCCACACAGCCTGGAGTCATAGCCAGGACTGTTATTCTCAGGAAATGCGTTGCAGCAAAATCCCTATTGCTTATTTGGGGAGGGGGGTGGAATACACAGTGGCAAAAGATGGAGTATTAATGACGATGGGCATTAAATACACTGAAGTCATTAGAGTGAAAACTGCTTCTGGTCAATGCCTTCAATTTTGTGTTGATGGTTGACAGGACAGGCAACCAGAGGTTGACAGGAGAGGCAAGACGCACAATTTGGTCATTTGCTGGCCAAGTCCAAAGAGAATACATAAAAGGGCATCCCTACAGCCAGAACTACCGTCTCTTTGTCCCAGATGTGTATGCACGTGCAGAGTTGTTAACTCAACATCTGACTCCTCTTCTACACCCCTCCTCACAGAGCCAGTCTCTCACTGGGCTCACATCTGTGCTGAGTTTTCTGGCAGTCTCCAATGACAGCAGTTTGACTGAGTAATGACTTTGGGATCTGCACCGAATGTGTGCTGTGCAGCTAGGACAGGACATCCCTCTCTCACCTACAAAGCAAAATAAAGCTGCCCGATATTGCCAACAGTGGAGCAAAAATCATATCCTGACAGCTCCTGCCATCTAGATAAGCATTCTGGGTATGTGGGATTTCTCCACCTTGAAGATTCTTCTTTCATGTGTCACAAAATTCGCCATTCCTTAAGGACATTCTCGTGATCTAACTTGCATTTTAGCTCTTTCCAAGGACTTAGAAACTCTGCCAAGCTGTGTGTGTGTTGGTTGATGCAGAAAAGAGCGTTGTATAGTGTTGCTAGGATGACTCTGAGCGTGCAAAGTTCGTACCCAGATTCTTTAAAACAGCGATGTCAAACTCATGCAACTCTCTGAGTCAGACATGGGGCTACTTGTGGGCTGAAATGGGATATGGTGGTGGCAGTGGGGCGAACAGCAGCAGCAGCAGCTGAGTGAGTGACACAGGGAGATGCAGGGGGCTAATGCAGCCATCACCCTGCTGCTGAAAGGTGTCTCCAGCCCAGCATCATATCTGGATTTCGGCAGCAAGCCTTGCCCCTGAACTCCCAGCTCCTCGAGCCATGTCATTTGACCTCCACAGTCCAGGTATTTGACACCTTGTATAAAGGTATTTTGATTAAAGTGATGCAGTGGATGAAGTAGGCTGGAGCTTAGAAAAAAAAATCCTGCTAATGCTTATTAATGAAATACAATATACTGCACAACAATTTATTTCTGTTTTCCTGTACAGAATCTCTTTTTTTCTATTCATCTCCATTCACATCCTCTCTTTTTTTTTTGGATCTTTAAATATTTCCTGGTTTGGATTTCTAATATACAGAATTTTAAAAACCAATTCAGGCATATGTGAGCAGCAGTGGAAAGTGCTGGCAGCATGGGTGGGAGAAGTCTAGAGGGAATAGGAGCAGGAGGAAGGGAAGCTAGTACATTTACAACACTGACTTCACTAAGTTTCTGAGTTGAAGAAGGAAAAATATGGTAATGAGGTTTCAGATACATCCTTGTTCCATCTCTCAAGTCCCCTACGGCAAGAAGGAATGAATCCAGGCTTGATGCCCACATGTGAAGCATATGGTGAATAGTTCATAATCCATCTTATCTCTGGACCAAGATTTCATCAGGAAAATAAAATAAAATCAAATGTCAGTAATAAAGATCACAGAAATACAGAGCCCAGGGGGCCAGATCCTGCAAGGTGTTGATACCACTGCCGGGCTCCTGAGCCCTCATAAATCCCAGAAAATTTTAAGGGTGATGAAAGAGCTTGGCACTTTTTGCCCTCTACTGAATTACCTGAATGCTGGGAGCATTTAGCCTTTTTCTTGCTGTTGTCAAGATGTGTTTTCAACTTCACTGCCTAATTCATTTTCTCTTTCTTGTTCTTAGAGATTTCACATACTGCATCTGAATATGCAGAGCTATAAATCATAAAAGGGGCTCTATCGTTGACTTAGAATATATTGATCTTGATAAGAAAACCGAGAGGCCCGATTTTAAAATATAATTAAAAAAAACAAACCCTCTGCTTCTAAGGAGCTCTATTCAGCAAAAAGAAATTACCAGCAGGCCTAGAAAAAACATTAAGTGATGTCTACAATGCAAAGAGCCTTATGGAGGAAGCACCAGTCTCATTCCTGGAAGCTGTTTGGGTGCCTAGGAGCAGAGCTCATAGATTTGGGGGTGTCTCTTTCGCCTCTCTTGTCCTCAGTTTCGCCAAATGATAAATGGGAAAATGACTTTTTGCAACCTACAAAGGAAAAATGCTATGTAAAAGAGCTAGGTATTATGATTACTAAGGTGGGTCTCAGTAACTTATTCTGATCTATTCTAGTTCTTATACCACTCTCCTCTGTAGTACCTGACTGCCTCTCAGAAATGCATTAAGTGATATCAATAGCATCTGTTGCATTCAATTCTGGAAAGGTTCAGAGGAGGGCTACTTTTATGGTTGAGGGTCTACAGGTCAGATCCTATGAGGACAGATTGGGGGACCCGAGTCTCTTCAGCCTCCGCATGAGAGGGCTGAGGAGTGGTCTTGTGGCTGCCTGCAGGCTCGTCTGGGGGGGTGGCAGGGAATGGGGGATACTCTGTTTACTGGGGTGCCCCTTGAGCTTGCTAGAAACAATGGCCATAAACTGAAGGAGAGTAGGTTTGGATTGGACATCGGGAGGAAATTCTTTGTGGTGAGGGTTGCCAAAACATGGAACGGGCTTCCAAGGGAGGTGGTGCTTTCCCCTACATTGGAGGTGTTCAAAAGGAGATTAGAAAAGCACCTGGCTGGGATTGCTTGACCCCAGCGCTCAATCCTGCCCAGAGCAGGGGGTTGGACTCGATGATCTAATAGATCCCTTCCGACTCTAGATATCTATGAAATCTATGAAATACAGATTTTGGCAGGGGGGGCTTAGGGGGAGTTAGGTCCTGTTAGAAATAGCTACCTTACACTTAGATCCCTAGTTAGGCCAATCTACGTGTGAACTGTACAGAAGATCCAGAAAGATTAGATCAATCTAAAAATGCCTGACCCAATCTAAGTTAACCCTAGTTTGAGGCATTCTATCTTAGATCGGATTGGCCATTTTTAGACTGATCTAACTTTCCTGAACTTCTGTACAGTTAGCAGTGCAGCCCCAGGTCTGGGAAAGCCCAGCTGCTGGCTCCAGTCCCAGGGCTGCGCTTTTCCTACCCATCCCTGAGCACGCCTCGCCTGCCCTACCCGCCAAGCCCCCAATCCCACAAGCCACTCCAGCAGCTTCCAGCATCACATGTATCAGTGTCCCCGGACTGAAAAATGGTGGTGAGGCACTTTGAACTAAAGCTCATTGAATGAGCTTTAGTATCAGTGTGGGGACGCTGATACATGTGACGCTTGGGCATTTTTAATTAGTGCGGCTCACTAATTAAAGTGCCACTTCCCCCACCACCTCCCGGAGCATGTCTATTTCTCCCAATCCTGCACTGGTTGCAAAGGCAACCTCGTTCCCAGAAGTTAAAGCAGCACTGGTGGCACTTGGATTTAAGAAAATATGAGCAGTCCTTACAGTGGTCTATCTTGCTAGACTGCATTGATAAGGGCTGCTTCTGCTCCTTCCAACCTCAGCAGAACATGATACATCTTCTGCGGCACCTTTAGGCCAGACTGATTAACTGTCATGCTTGGAATATCCTTGGTTCACTTTCAGGGCATCTTTAAAGTCACTTCCTACTGCTCTAGTGTCTCTGATTGACCTTCAGCAAGATGCTGACCTCAGATCTACCGGCGTAAACTGCAAATGAGCTACTCTTGGGTTTAAGCCACTGCATTCAAAAATCAGAATCTGACCTCTCAGCACGGCCCAGGGGCTCACCTAACAATGAGAACTGAGGCTTATTCCAGAGGTCCCCGGGAGACTGTAATTTTACAATGATAGCATTGCAGGGTAATATTTTCCTCCATGTTTAACAAACCATGCTGTGTTTTGTGGCAGCCTTGATGCTCTTTCATTGGAATGAAATAAATAAGGACTCACTTTACTTTGCTGTACTTCTTAAACCTCGCCCCTCTCCAATTGGATTCCTGTAGTACCTTGGGGGCAAAAACTTTGAAATGCGACTCTTCCCTGATGCATTACAGGAGTGCGCTGTGCAGCCTGGCTGCTATCATGTGAGAAAACTGATCCTCCCATTTAATTTGTGGCTTCTGTTTTCCTGGTGGTGTGGAATACAGCTCTGCCAAGCTGTATATGGGATCTCCGACACACTCTCTGGCTCACTGCGCCCAGGCCCAAGAGATCCAATTCAGAAGCGACAAAGATGTCATTTATACTGCCACAAAGTGAGCCTCATGTATTATACATGGAAAACAGGCCATGTTTCCCTGAATTCACCGCACCGTTTTCTGTCAGCACAGCTCCATAAAGAGTAGGTCATGCCTTCCTATGATATGTAATATTTATTTGAAAAGTAATGTCACTGTGGATGTCAGCAAGTGGGACTATGGTAATTTATCAGGTATGCTGAACTATTCTTGCACTACCAGTGGACTGGCATTGCTCTATGCTAGTTAGATTCAGAGTCTACAACATACAGACAGGCACTTAGAAACTCACTGGGAAAATATTCCAAGGCTTAGCAGACCTTTCATGCTTACAATACACTACATGTCTTTCCGCGACCCATCATTTATTAAGGGTTTGTTGCTGTATAATGCAGAACACAAACACCACCTTGCAAGAAAGCTTAGGGTTTAAACAAGACGGTCATGATAAGTAAGATGCACTGAGATATCTAGAAAGAAAGAATGAGGATTAGTCTTCTGATGAAGGTACCAGGTGGGGACTCAGTTCCAAGGTTTTCCACAGACTTGATGTGCGCCTTTGAGCCAGTCACTTGAGCTTCCTCTGCTTTACTCATTATTTGTAAATGCATTTATCTATCAATTTAGACTGTAAGGTCCTTGGGGCACGTTTTGTCCCTAACTGTGTGTCAGTACAATGCCTATCAAATGCCTGATCTTCTTGGCAATCTGCAAGCATTACAGTGACACAGGTTAAACAACAGCAACCATAATGATGATCATTCCAGAGAAGGGAGTACCTAGGGCGTGGGTTTTAAAAGTTAATCGTAATTCATTATGCTTTGTAATGGAAAAGGTTTGTTGACCAAAACAGAACATAACTGGTCAACTTGAAAATAAGGGCCTGGGATTCTCATCAGTATATTAAAAAACTATGGCCATGGGAACATTTATACAGCAGACACAACGCTTTTTCAGACCATCTGTTACTGTTTTAGATCTGCTATAAAGGCAGCTAATGTTTTGAGTTGTTAATCTTTGTAGTTTTTAGGAGATTTTTATGTAGTTATAAATTAATTTGAGTGCATGACTCACATTGCCATTAATAAAGTTCTTTAAGTTAAAAGGCACCAGATTAATTTTTCTTGTACTGCACAACTTTCTTCCATATATGTTTGGCCCCATAAAAGGCTGCAATAAGCATCAACAGGTCAAAGCTAGGAGAAGAACCAGTGGGTCATATGCCCAGCTGGTATAAAGTAGTGTAGAAATATAATGAAGCTCAGCTGCTTTTCACTGGCCGAAGCTCTAGCACACTAAGTTTTCCACAAAGATCCATTGCAGTGACCAATATTCAACAACTCTAAGTGACATTTTAAAAGTGTTGCAGATAAACTTCTTCCACCTATTTTTCCCACTGAAACCTAGGCAAAAAAAAATCTCTCACCAATAAAATATTCAGTTGCCTGCTATACTTATTTCCAGGAAGGGTTTACAGAGAACATCATTAGAGATTAATAGCAATAAAGGAAAATGCTTTACTATAGAATAGGTTTTTTGGGGGTCAAACTTTTCTTTTTTTTCCAGGATCAAAACTTGATTATTGTTTTATGTCTATGAGGGTGAAACTACATAGGGAGGACTTAGGTTTTGGAACCAAGGCCCTTGCTTGTCAGCCCTGACTATTACCCCTTTAAAACATTTCTTAAACAATCACAGCTACAGTGTACAGGTGCTGCTATCACACCAATATTGGCTCTGGATCACACCAATATTGCTTCTTTTGTGCTCATGCAAGGTGCTACATTAACTTTACCAGCCTGAGCGTTCACTATCCAAAAATGGGTATAATGTAATCAGTGGTATTGTGAGTTTAACACGGTCTTCCATGAGTTGGTTCACCTTGGATGGAACCCCACTCTAGAAGTCAGACAACAGCTGGTTCTCTACAACTATTCACCTCTTATCTGATGAGGCTGCCAATCACTACGTGACCATTTGGGATGTAGACTTGTATCCCTTGGAAAATGAGCCCACATCAGCAAACTTATTTTAAATATGCCACTGAAAACCCAGAGAATGGTGCTACCTGTATAGCTGCCACTTTTTGAACTGGTGACCAAACGCTTCAAAATAGCTGGTGGTTGCTGACTTTGGTCCACACCACAAAGCACATTTCTCTCTGGCTTTTGGTGAAGAAAAGGTATAGATGCATAATTCATAGATAGATTCATAGATGGTTAGGGGCTGGAAGGTACCTCACAGATCATCGGGTCCAGCCCCCCCAGCTCTAGGCAGGAAGACTGTCCAATCTCCTCTGGAACACCACCAGGGTAGGTGACTGCACCACCTCTGGAGGGAGTTTATTTCACAGTCTGGACACCCTGACTGTAAAGGATTTTTTTTCTGGTATTAAGCCTGAAGCACCCTTCAAGGAGTTTGTACCCATTGGTCCTGGTCTTCCCCAGGGGTGCCCTAGTGAACAGTTGTTCAACAAGCTCCTGATGCACTTCTGATACAACGGTAAGACACTATCAAGTCCCCTCTCAACCTTCTCTTCATTAGGCTAAAGAGGCCCAGGTCCCTCAGTCTTTCCTTGTACAGCTTGCCTTGCAAGTCCCTGATCATACGGGTGGCTCTTTTCTGGACCCTCTCAAGTTTTTCCACATCCTTGTTGAAGTGCGGCACCCAGAACTGCATGCTGTACTCCAACTGTGATCTCATCGGTGCCGAGTACAGCAAGAGTATCACTGCCTTAGATTTACACAAGATGCATTGGTTGATGCATGCCAGCCTGTTATTTGCCCTGCTGGCCCCCACATTGCACGGATAGCTCATAGTCACACAATGGTCAATCATTATCCCTAGGTCCTTTTCGGCTGTGGTGCAAGTCAAGCTGTCACCACCGAGCCTGTATGTATGTTGAGGATTGTTCTCCCCCAGATGGAGCATCTTACACTGGGAAGTGTTAAACTTCATCTGCCCAACTCTGCAGCCTGTCCAGGTCTGCCTGTATCTGCAACCTATCTTCTGGTGAGACAACACTGCCCCATAACTTGGTGTCATCCAGAAACTTGGTCAGCGAGCTTTTCACTCCCCCATCCAAATCACTGATAAAGATGTTGAATCATTGATAAAGATGCTGAAAGGGTCTTGGCCCGTGGTTAGATTGTAAGTTAGAAGAAGATGCTTTGCTATCAGAGGAGTGACACTTTTAGAATGGTCTTCCCAGGCAAAGCGAGGGCAGGAGGGCAAAGAACCTGAATTAGTTTAAGATTAAATTGGGTAAGTTTATGAAAAAAAAATGGTATGATAGGACAGGGAATTGTGGCTCAGCAATCAGTGCATGTGTATGTGACGTGAATCATGTGTTTGTGGTCCCCAGGTTGGGGTATAAAGGTTGCTCTTATGATGTGGAAGGCATCTGGTAATCCCATGCCTCAAGGTTTTTGCTAGTTACCAGTTGGATTCAGAAAGGAATATACTGCCCTCAAGAATACTACTGACTTGAGGAGGTCTTCTCCACCTTCCTGAGGTATTGGGACACTAGCCACAGCTAAGGCTGCGGTTTTTCAACTAGAGTGGGATGATGCTTCCACAAATGCTAAGAAAACCAGAGGCCTCCTGCTTCAAGGGTCCTATTCTACTGCTCAGGGTCAGATTGATCATCATAAATGAAGCCATGAAGCAATTCTGGCATGGACTAGTGGGAAGGTGGCTGTTTTCCTGTGTGGTGCAGGATACAGTCCTTTTCTTAGGATCTTCTGAGCATATATTAATCAACTTATTGCAGTAGCTTGGCAGTCCCCTCTTCCTGCCTGCTTTTGCCTATAGCACGTTTCATACAAGGTGTTATTGGTGTTTTGGGTACTCACTCTTCTTCTAGCTGGATGTAAGTAGCAATTCTGGCAAGTCCTTGGGTTAACGACTGACTGAATTCAGTAGACTGAACTGAATGCAAGGAATCCACTGAACTAGACTGCATGGCCCTTTTAATCTCCTGTTCCTATGTTTCTCTTGTGTATGGGTCAGCTGGGCAGAAGGCAAGTTTTGTCCGAATGTTTCTGTACTAGAAATTGTGTCCTGAAACTGGAATACTGTAGTTTTAATTAGATGTCAAAGGCAGTAAGAGCTCAGGGTGGGTATTTTGTCCTATAGTGAGTATGAAGGGAAATTAATTATTTAATACAATATATCCCATTCTCAATCCCCTGAGCCATCCAGGCCTCCCTGTGCATAGCATGGGTTTACATGGTAGGGAACATCGAATGCGAGGTACAGTTGGGCCTGCTTAGTCCCCAAGGACAATTTATTTGCCTTCAAAAGAAAGAAGAGAAAACCCTCACTTAATTCAGCATGATTGAAATTTCCTTTCAAGAGAAGCCCAGCACTGGGATAGGAGATGTATTCTGATAGTGCAAGGTTACTCTGCTTGCCTACCACCTTTCTGCACCGTGCACTATTCTCTCCCCTCCTTATTTCAATACGCATAAAGCAAGAACTTAACCATAAATAAAGGCAGCCACAAACCAGTGGGAAGCCAGCTAAGGAAATAGACTTTTGACATACAAATTCAAACCTATGGCAGCCTGCCATACAGACCAGTGGACTGACCTGGAAAGGTTCTGACCATCTGCACTATCCATTGACTTCCGTAGGCATTGCTCATGCTCCATCCCTCTCAGGGCTGGCCTCTGAATACTTGCCACAAATCTCAAGGGATTGCATTTTAAAAAATAAAAAAATTATTCTCCATTTGCCTCTGCACAGCAAGACAGATAATAGTGGCCTATTTTAAAATAAAAATGCCAGTAGTTATTTATCCAAGCACAGAATTATGTATACTGTGCAAGCTAGCAAAAACTAAATGAAAAAGTAAATCCTAAGGAGAAAAGCACATGGGACAAAAATAGATTAATTGATTTGTGAGTACAAGGAGGTTTATTCTGAGCCTTATTTATTATTCCAGTGTGTTTGAATTGGGTAAAAACGCCACTTAATTTTCTGTTGCAGCTTCCCTTTCCTCCGAGAGAAAATATATCAGCAAGAAAAGAGAAATGGCACATAATTCTAAGGAACATCAGTCTGCTTTAGAAAGCAAATTAAGCTCATGAGTTCCAGCTCAGGGAATATCTGCGCACAGCTCCACGCTCAAATGGGATTAGGCTGTGACATAGCATTAGCTGTCTAGTGTTAAAAATGAACACTTCACAGATACTGTGATCCAAATTCTAACCAGGGGTAGGCAAACACCCACCTCGGCGGGTGTGTCTACATGTTTATTAATGCACCATAATTACTGCGCATTAAATTTAGTAGTTGGATTACCAAGTACTAAATTAATGTGCAGTAACTGGCGTTACTGTGCAGTAGTGCTGGCACATGGGTTTTTACAGATGCTAACTGTGCAGCAACCTAATACTACTGTGCAGCAGCGTATTAGCATGGGTTTTGCCTGGCACACTACTGTGCAGTGTTATTAGGCCACTGCGCAGTTAGCATCTTGTGTAGATGCACCCAGCAACCTAATGAGACTCTTAGATGCTCTGCAGCTGACAGACAGGTAGATATATGCATAGCTGTGGTGGCAGCACTAGAACTCTTATCACTGGGAGGCCGGGCATTGCCTCTACTAAGGCCATGGTTTTCAAACTGGGTTATGAGCATACCTAGGGGTATGCAGCACTTTGCCAAGGTGTGCGTGCCTATATTTTAATTTTGGAGGCTATCCAAACCATGCAGGGGTTGGATAAAGGTAATTCCGTCTCAGGCAGGTGGTTGGACTAAATGACCTCTAGCCATACTTCTCTATGATCATGTGGTTTCAAGATAATGTATAAAGACAAAGGAATTTTTTCTAAGGTAGTCTTATACTCATAACACAAATGGGGAATCTGAGGCACTGAGAAGGAAAGTTCACAGAGTCAATACAAATAGCATTTCTAAAAGCAAAGATAAGGAGGAGAAACCCCCCCAAACTACAGAATCCCAATAATCACTCCTCTGAATCATAGAAATTAAGGGCTAGAAGGGACCTCAAAAGATCGTCGGGTCCAACCCCCCTGCTGAGATAAAATGAACCCAGCAAGGCGCTTGTCCAGTCTCTTCTTGAAGACTTTCAAGTTTGGGGACTGCACCACCTCTTTGGGAAGTCTATTCCAGATTCTGGTCACCCTTATTGTAAAGAAGTTCTTCCTTACATGCAACCTGAAACCATCCTCTAACAGTTTATGGTCATTGCCCCTTGTCCTCCCCTGGGATATCCTATTGAACAATTTTTCTTCCGTCTCCCACTATTCACCCCTTACATATTTATAGACAGTCACCAAGTCCCTCCTCAGTCTTTTCTTCCTCAGGCTGAACAGTCCCAGATCCCTTAATCTTTCCTCATAAGGTTTGACACAGACATGCCCACTAACATGCTCTGGGTTTGACCCCCTAGCCAGTTCCTAACCCATCTGACCATGGACTCTGCTAGTCCACAATCCCCCAGTTTTTTTTATGAGAACATCATGGGAAACCATATCGAAGGTCTTTTTAAAATCCAAGTACATGACACTGATCGCTCGCCCACATCTAAACAGTTCATTACTTGATCACAGAAGGAGACAAGGTTGATCAGACAACTTGCCTGCAACAAAACCATGGTGGCTATCCTTCAGCATCATGCCTGCTACTAGTCTCTCACAAATGGACTTCTTGATAATTTTTTCCAAAATTTCGCCTGAGTACTGAGGTCAAAATGAGCAGCCTATAGATTCCCAGATTCTCCCACCTCCCCTTCTTAAAGACTGGCACCACATTGGCCCTTTTCTAGTCTTCTGGGACCTCTCCTGAGCACCACAAGTCTTCAAATACCTTCACCAATGGTCCCACAATGACTCCAGCCAATTCCTTCAGCACTCTTAGGTGTAGTCCGTCCAGTCCTGCCAACTTGAAGACATTCAGCTGCTCTAAGTGATCTAAAATTACTCAGCCACATATTATCACTGCTAATATGGAGAACAGGGCCTCAATGTGTTGCATGGTGGTTGCAGTACAACATGGACACTTCACTCGTGCTTAGAGCTAATTACTGAACAGTAAGCGTCATTGTCTACATGTTCAGATGCTTACTGCACAGTAATTTGTTTTAATCATGAATAAATTTGCTCCCTGTAAATACAAATAGAAAATTTACTCCTGATTACTTACTGTGCAGCAGGGCACGTGTAGATGGTCAATCAGGGGCAAATGTGCTCCCGGTCAGCTGCGCAGAAGGGGTGGGAGATTGCTCCCTGCCTAGAGCTCCCCCTGGCTGCTGCAGGGGACCAGAGCTAGGCCGGGAAGGGTGGGAGCAGGTTGCTGCCATGAACAGAAAATCTCTTCTCGCATCCCTGAATGTGTAGTTGCCTGCCTAGCGTGGGTTTACTTTGGAGTAAATTACTTTAGAGTAAACCTACCCCAGAGTATTTGCATGTATAGACTTGCCCAGGGAGCATGATCTTGTGTTTATTTGTATGCTGCCCATTAAAGAGATCTGAATTAGGCTATAACAACACATTTAGAAGCTATGATGATCTGAATTGCTTCCTATCATTTTCATTTATTTTCTGGTGGCAAGGAATCAGAAACAAAAACTAAATATCTCATCCAATTTTAAAATAAGTGCTGTGTTAGTCCACACAACAAGTGAGCTGTTTAATTTCCAATTAAAGGATTAAGTCTAACTATAAATCTGGTCCATTTCTCATCCTGTAAGCAATTTTGGAAGAAAAGTTCTCACTTTTGTCATTTTAATAAACTTTGCTTCCCTAAACAGACCCGCTGTCCTGACTGAAAGAGACCAATAGAGACAAATGGAAAAAAAACCACAAACCATTTCAGAACAAATAATATCAGGCTAGCAAACAGAGGGCCAAAACTAAGGAGTATTCTTGATGGCCTCCCTGGCCCATGTGTTGCCAAGGAACTTAATTAGGGAAGAGCTTAAATTGATGTAATGCAGCTGAGGGCCCTGATTTTAAGAAATTTAAGATATGTTTGGTTTTTAGCTTTACAGCCAAAACCCATCACAAGCTACAACTTGAGTTCTTACTGCCAAGGGCAATAAATGCCAGTAAGGCCAACACAAAAGGTGACAACACAAAAGATGGACAGTACAATGGGAGGTTGGTGCAACAAAAAGAGCTTAGTGCAGACATGTCTAGAGATGCATCAGTTCTCAGAGTAGAATTTAAAGCTCTCTCCAGCTAACAGAAACCCATTAAGCAGAAGGAGTGCACAGTGAAGAGTGCATCCTCTCTCAGGGTGATGAAGCAAGAGCCAGGTTGGCAAAAGCTCTTGGTTACAACTTCCTGCATCAGCTCCGGAGTCTGTTTCTCCTAAGGTCAGTCATCCTAAAGGGATCACAGGGTGCATCAGGCTGTGGGTCTGAAATCATGGAAGTTCTGTGCTGTCAAAGTATTCTCACCTTGTTTCTCCCAACAAAGTATTTAAGATTCACAGCATCTGCCTACTAAGCCACCACAGTGTAGTCACTGACATTTTTTGCTATAAACATCTGTAGGCATTTTTCTTTGAATTCTTGGTTCTCCTGACTCCATATGGAAAATGAGCCATGACACATGAGCCATTTGCAATGCACTGCAACTATGACATCAGCTGAATTTCCATGGCAACATACTCTCTTTCTCCCCTGGTTATAGATACGCATTCCCCACAGAGTTAGGCTGCAGATACAGATCATTATATTTAATCTGAACAACTCTGTACCTGAGTTGACTTCTATTTTGTGAAACTGCATTAGAAATTAAATTTCACTCACTATTTCCTTCTCCTGTGTCCCAGTATCATTACTTGCAGTGCCATGCCATTACTTGCTGGCATTTTGCATCGGTACATAATGATCCCATATCAGATAATGTTAAGATGCAAAAACCACTCAAAACACCAGACAGCAATTTTCTGCTCAGTTTCTCAATTTAACCTGAATTGATACTACATTGTAAATTTGGATGGGGTTCAGGGACTACTCTAATTATAATAGCATCTTGGACAGCAGCAGTCGCTTGCATACTGCCCTTTTGATATTTGCCTTGATAGTGCAATTAAGAGGCAAGGAAGGCGAGGATTTGATTCCAAGATTTAGCCTAATGAACAGTAAAAGGCCCCTATCTTGGACCTCTCTCCTTTAACAGGCTGCCGTCTCCCTCTCCACATGGCTGGGAGCTCTATTGATATTCATTATGATTTCTGGATACCTGCTTCACTATCTATACATATTTTGGTGTTTAACTTCCTCTTCTTCAAAGCAAAGTGCAGTTCAACAGTAAGCAGGCCTGGCAGGCTTCCCTATTCACTATCCTTCAGAGGTTTCTGCAGCAAGTTTGGTCAGTTTACAAGTTAAAAAATGGATTTTTCTTCCTAACTTCAAGATTTCAAATTCAACAAGGTGGGATGCACTGCACGCGCTACCAACAAGAGAAGTTTGACAACACAAACGATGCCCTCAGCGATGCCCGTGCAAGCTCATCAAACATAAGTGAGTTTCCTGAGGTGTCCCAGAGGGCGTAATCTGTAGAAAATGGAGCTGCTGAGGTATAACTGTGCATTTGTCCTGCTGTCAAACCAAAGAACTGCATTGAGAACAGGCCCCATCCCTTCTGGATAGTCCACATAACTTTCCTGGTTTCCTACGTAGAGCCTAAATACTAGGGCAACAGGCAAACGAGGGGAGGTGTGGAGGTAAGCAATAGGCAAACAGACTAATAAATGTAATTTAATCTACAAGGGCAATTTAATCTTTGACAGCCTGACTGTTTAAGGCCAAACTCCCAATCTCGGCATTTTGCCTAAAACCCAGGCCTGAACAGATGGCAAGGAAGAAGGTAAATTACCATGCTGTAGGCCCTGGTGCAAATGTTACCCTTTGGATGAAGTCCCCCATCGGATGGAGTCATCTCTATTCTCCACCCCAGGGGAAGGGGTAATGGCAATATTTGTGGCTCCTCTTGCCTTGCAGAGAACTGGTGCTCAGCTCTGAGCAGCACAAGGCATGGCCACCCTCATTCCTACCTCTTATTGCTGGGTAAACACAAAAAATCCTGCTGTCAAGAAGCCCTAGGGAAGGAGCTGTATTTGACAACTCCCCCCATGCCATTTAAATTAGTGATCCAGACACTGCTTGATAAAATAGCTCTCCTGGAGGAAACTTGGAAACACCTTTCCCTTGCATAAGAAGAGAGTGCCTGGTTTATGTAAAACAGCCGAGTGAAGGATGATTGGGGATGGGAAGCTGGCATGTGGTAAGATAAACATAATTGGTTGAAATTGGGTGATTTAACATTTCACGCAGCCCTTATCTATACTGAGCTTGTGTGTGTGCATGTGCGTGCGTGCGTGCGTGTGCATGTGCATGTAACAACCTCTTTTACTGGATGCCTGCGGATGGTACTTTCTATATTTTTAGCCAAGTCAATAATGATAAAACAAAATATATTAAGCACTTCCATGTGCAGTTAGTCCCTTTTGGAGAAATCGACTCTCATCAAAATAACTGTGGTGAAACCAAGATTGATGTGTCTATTTTTTTTTTTTTTTTTTTTTTTTTACTGTGCTCCCTATTTCTCCAGTATTTTAATAGATGCATCTTACATCCCTGCTTGTAAAAGGCAGGTGTGCAGGAAAAGGATTCTGAAGATGTTACAGCAATAAACAGATCTATCCAGAAAGAAGGTTTTGCTAATGTGTGCTATAACTACCGGTTTTTAAACCAAGTCTTGTTGTCCATGCTTAAGAAAATTGCGAGCAAAAATTCAGCATTTTGAAATGGTATGACTCATTTGACGTTATGTGAACTCTCAGGACAAGGGTGGCCTTATATTAGTTGTATTCATGTGGCACAGAATAACACCCCATTTCTTTGTTAATGTCTCAGTCAAGAGAGCCTGCATCGGTTCAAGGGGCTAGATAACAACCAGGAAAGTCATGATGTGGGTTTGTATGGTAACGAGCCATCCTCCTGTGACATCAGATTAGTAGGGCTGGCTGGAATACAAGAACTGGTTTGCAAAAAATTTAAGCCTTTGGCAGTTGTTTGTGTTTTAGATCAAACTGACACTGGTTTTGACCAGAGATTTCATTATGGCCCTGATATACCTTCCAAACAAAAAATACTGTTGGAACAGATACATTGCCAATTGTTTCCCCACTTTTGATGAACCATTTTTTCATCAAAATATATTTACGTACATTTTGAGAAAAAATTTCCAGTTGGCTCTCCTGATTGTTTCCTCCTAGCTGGTGTTCCATAGGCTACACTGAGTAACAGCATTGCCAAGTGCTTTGTAGAGGCACTAAGCTTGTTTATTTCTAGGATTAAACCCGTTTTCATTTTAGTTTTCCAGTCTGCCTTTAATAAATCATTTTCCCTTAAAATATACTATTGCTGTAGGGTGTTCATTCATGTATATGAAATTAAAGTATTATATAAAATTAATTACACAGTCTCTAGCCACAATATAAGCACTTCTAAGAAGGGGGCTGAAAACATATGTCCATGTTTTGATTAGAAGTTTGGAGAAAGCTTTTTTTTGTTAGATTTGATCAAATTTATCATTCTAAGCAGTGTTAAATGGAAAAATTTCCATTCAAGGGAAATTTCTGCAGGAAATGTCCGATTTCAGTAAGGTTTGTTGTGGTGGTAGTAGCGTTTTCTTGTTTTGTTTTTTTAAAAAACTGAAAACCACCGAATAATATTTTTGTGTGTTTTTGGAAGCTGAAAAATTTCCACTGGAAGCTTTTGAAGGAAATTATGATTAATGTTTTTGTTTTCTTTCACTGACATTTTTCATGGGAATCAAGAAAAAAATCCCAGCCATTTCTAGTTAAGTCTCCTACTTTATCCAAAAAGGCTCACATCTCTTTTATTTATTGTCAATATTATTGATGAAAAATATAGGTATACTGATTCCACATACTGATTATTTGTAGTACAGTAACACCTAAAGAGCCGACCAGGATCATTGTGTAGACACACAGCAAGAGACTAGATGCAACCTACAGAACTTAGAAACGGTAGCCCCAGCTTAACAAAATATTGACCTGGGAGCCCAAACATAGGAAAGAGGAAACAGGGAGGCGGGGTGGAGAGAAGGTAGGTAACATTAACAGCAGGATATTACAGATGAAAGACTGGGGGAGAATATGGGTTAACAGCAAGATTTTCAAAGGTATGCCAGCACCTAAAAATATACTTGGGTGCCTAATTTGATGTTGGAAAACACTACAGGCTGCTGACAGACGTGGGGAAAAAAACCCAACACACACTTTACCGGAAGAAGCAGAGCTTTAGTTTGACCTGGCTCCACAGTATCTGTATAGATCAGGTGCTTCAGCGGAGTTTTTTGGTGCTTTTATATAAAGCTGAGTCAATCAGCTATTAGATAAAAATGCCAAAAAAATCCCCACTGAAGTGCCCGATAATGTCTTATACAGGCATTGGGCGAGCCGAGTCCAAGGAATGCTATGGTTCTTCTGGGCATGTGCTAGACTTGGCACAATGAGTGCGCCGAGTTAATAGTAAAGTGATGTTTTGTTTCTTCCCCTATGTCTCTAAGAAGCCTAAAAGTAGGTCATATAGAGCTGCCCAATCACAGAATCACGGAAGTATAGAAAATTGGGGTTGGAAGGAACCTCAGGAGGTCACATTTAGTCCAACCTCCTGCTCAAAGTAGGACCATCCCCAACTAGACCATCCCAGCCAAAGCTTTGTCAAGCCAGGTCTTAAAAACGTCCAAGGATGGAGATTCCACCACCTCTCTGGGTAACTTGTTCCAGTGCTTTACTACCCTCCAAGTAAGTTACCCTCAATAAAGCTATTCGGCAATAATTCTCAGCTTTATTAGGACCTTTACCTGGTTTTACTATTGCTGTCATTTTTGTTCTCTTAAATAAGGCTGGTAATTTTCCAGTTTCCAAAAATATCAGTAAAAGAACGTTGTTAGCCATTGAATAGTTTTGGGGCCACAGAATTTTAACCATCTCATCCATACCTGTGGCTTTACCTTCCTTATGGCTCTAGGGGCCTTTTGCATCTCATGTACAGTAAAAGGTTGAGAAAAGGAAGAGGATGATGCAATGGAGTGTTTATTTGCCTTTAAATGTGATTTCACTTGTCTTGTAAAAAGCTTGTCAGTCGGAGCCTTAGACAGAGCAATGACAGAACTGGCTGTTGCTTCCAATCTAATGTGGGTTTTGGGTCTTGACGTTTCAGTGCTTGAGTGAAAATGATGCAACATAGCCCAGGCCTTCCTACTTGAATGGGCGAAATTAAGGTTTCCCATTGTATTCAACTATTTTTTTATTTGAGCCTGGTCCAGAGATTGTAAGAGATGGGTGGCAATTGTGGAATCGTCATTTTCTTTAAATTCCTTATAAAGACAATCGCTGTCTTAATTCCACCCTGGTATGTATTCTTTTCTGGATCCTCTTGGGATACATCTCTTAGCTGCTCCTTTTTCAGTACACCCACAAAACTCACATAATTTTTACTTGTGGGTTTTATTCATCTTATGTTAAAGTCAGTTGGTTTAGCAAAGGAGGTCCAGTCAGCTTTATTAAAATTCCATCTAGGCTTTGAAGTTGATTTGATGATTGAAATTTTAACTCCAACTGTATATAAAATTGACCTGGGATGACTGTATGGAAAGTTGTTAAGAACCTTGCAGTAGATAGGAGGAGTGGGGGGCTGTGTTGTTGGGAGTTCTGCATTGTGAAACACAAATCAGGTATATTAGTCTTGTTGCCAGTGGGCTGAGTAGAAAGCAGCTCCATCTTTCGTCATAGATTAATACAAGGTCCTCTCCCCCTCCATCCAATCTACAAGTTTAATCTCATTTCAAGCTTTGTGGTGATATCCCCATAGACTGTGTTGACTATTAAAGTCACCTAGGATGATGGTTGGCTGATGTAAAGGAGGTAAGACAGGGGCTGGCCATGCAACAGTAGGTGGTTTGTCCATGTTAATTACTGTTAAGTCAGAAATTTGAACTGAGACTACATAGATGTCTTTAGTGCAGCTTGTTGCTATGACTTTATGGTTGTTGAGGTTATTTTTAATGTAAATTACCTCACCATAGGTGGAATGATTAATGGATT
Organism: Alligator sinensis; assembly: GCF_000455745.1. Lineage (NCBI taxonomy): Eukaryota > Metazoa > Chordata > Crocodylia > Alligatoridae > Alligator > Alligator sinensis. The sequence continues at coordinate 78,879 of NW_005842618.1, read as the reverse complement.
CAGCCAGCCTGAATCCAGAGATTCTCCCCCTATTTTTTAGATGAAGATCATCAGCGGTATGAGTTTCTTGAAGGGCAAGGACACCGATGAAATTTTCGGCCAAAATTTTATAGAAATACTCACTTTTAGCTCTGCTTATTCCGTCAATATTGAGTCGACAGATACACAGTGAGTTCCCAATATTATGGGTCTGGAAGCTCTGCAAAGATCTGTTGATGTTCATTTGCCTTCATCATCTTTATTAGAAAGACTGATATATAATAGAGTTTTTCAGACCATAAATGATTGTATTCCTCCTGAGCAAGCAGGGTTTTGACCAAACAGAGGATGTTGCAATCAAATCATGGCCCTGCCTACCAGCATAGAAAATGGTGGTGAAAAGTCACTAAAATTGTAGCAGTCTTCCTTAATCTCTTGGCTGCATACAATACAGTCTGGAGTCTAGGACTCATCTTAAAATTCTTGGACTTCATACCTTCTCTTAAAATTGCTAATTTACTAGACAACATGCTTGGCAATAGATGGTTCCAGATTTTTCTTATAACGTAAGAGTAAACCATGCAAATCAAACAATGGACTCCAGCAAGGATCAGTCCTTGCATCTCTACTGTTTAACAAAAATTAAACATTCATGACCTCTTGGGCACCTCCTCAAGAAAATTCATATACTCTGATGACATAGCCCTTGTTACATAACAAGCTTGTTTGTCCAGAGCAGAAATAATCCTCACATCTGATCTGAATACTTTAGATACCTACTTTAAACAATGGCATTTGCATCAAAGCCCTGGGAAAACGGAAGTGTCTACACTTCACTTGAACAATAAGCTAATTATCAATCCATTATTGTTTTCACAAATCAGCTCCTATGTTATAATGGTACCCCTAAATATTTAGGAATCAACCCAAACAGAACACTGTCCTATAAAAATCACTTAACTATTAGAGCAGCTAAATTAAAAACATGTAATAATCTGCTCCAGAATTGACTGGGACTTCTTTGGGAGTTGATGCTGATGCACTGAGTACAACAGTTTAAGCACTAACCGAATCTGGTCAAACAGTGCTCATGTGGACAAGGTTGACATACAAGTCAACCAAGCAATGCGAATCATTACAGGAACAATCCGACCCACCCCTCTTCAATGGCTCCCTATTCTTAGTAACATATATCCTATCCTTCCTCATTAAGAAGAAAAAATGCCTGATCTAAATTGTAGACTAAATTAAAAAAATAACCTGAAGCTGTCTACACACAAAGATCTCTTAAACTCACCACGTCCGAGATGAAAATCTAGACATCCTGCTTGGAGAGCAGCAATTCAACTTGAGCAAGACTCATTTAACATTCAAGAGGTCAGCATGCAAGAGTGGTACAATTCATCCCCTAATACAGAAATGAGTATTACAAATCCCACCATTAAACCACCTGACTTTAATCTTCCTAAACATCTTTGGTCTTCTTTAAATCAAATCAGGACAGGACACAGCAGATGTGGGTTTTTGTTACATTGATGGGACTGGACTAGCTCACCGAACTGCGACTGTGGCACCACTTTTCAAACTCTGAAATACATCACTTCTGAATGCCCTCTCCATGCATTTAATGGAACCCTGCTGGATCTTCACAATACTACACCTGAGGCAATCGGCAGAGTGCAAAATTTGGACATTAAATTGTGAACATGTTGTTTCTTGCTTTGTGATAACTGTATCAACATATACTAAAAAAACCCCAAAAAACTGCCCTCCAAGTGAGAAAGCAATATCTAACCTAAATTTCTTTTGCTGCAACTTGAGCCCATTGCTCCTTGTTCTGTCACCTGCCACCACTGAGAACAGTCCAGCTCCATCCTCTTTGGAGCCACCCCTCAGGTTGTTGAAGGCTGCTATCAAATCCCCCTTCTCCAGATTCCCTCAGTCGCTTCTCAGAAGTCATGTCCCCCAGCCCCCTATTCTCATTGCCCTCTGCTGGACTCTCTCCAACTTGTCCACATCCTTTCTGTTGTGGGGGGCCCAAAACTGAACACAGTACTCCAGATGTGGCCTCACCAGTGCTGAATAGAGGGGAAGAATAATTTCCCTTGATCTGCTAGCAACACTCCTACTAATGCAGCCCAGTATGCCATTAGCCTTCTTGGCAACAAGGGCACATTGTTGGCTCATATTCAGTTTATTGTTCACTGTAACCTCCAGGTCCTTTTCTGCAAAGCTGTTTCTTAGCTATTTGGTTCCCAGACTGTACTGGTGCATGGGATTTTTCCGTCCTAAGTGCAGGAGTTTGCATGGGCCCTTACTGAACTTCATAAGGCTTCTTTTGGTCCAGTACTCCAATCTGTCGAGGTCTCTCTGAATCCTATCCCTACCCTCCAGCGTGTCTACTACCACCAATGGGAATTGGACATTTTTGTAAGCTGCACTCTTTAGGCAGTTAAATACCCTTGTAAATCTGGTCCTAAGTGACTATTAAGTAATGAACTGTTGTGCTAAATATTGCTAAATTATCTTCCTCATTATGCTGCTATTCAAAATTTTCCAACACAAAAAAAGAATGGCTTCTGGGACAAACATGTTAGTAAATGAAAGGCAGAATCAGCCCAAGAAAAGGATGAGAGATAGAAAGTGCTGGTATAAAAATAAAGTCAAACTTGACATTAATCTCTGCTCCAAGCAAGCATAATTCTTTCGCATCCAAATAAATTGTGCCATCTAGGAGTACAATAATAGCACATTAGTGCAATGATGCATGTGACCTAAAATAAGAACATTAGGACCAAGAGACTGCTCTCCATAACACTTAGGTGTAAATATCTTTGAGAGAGTTATTAAGTACAGTTATGGTATTTAAATGGTAAATGAAGCAAAGAAAGGGTCAGAAGATTAATAGGAACTCTGGTCTGATCGCCTCACCTGACTTTGACCTTGGCCATGACCATAATCTTATTTTGTTCTGTTTTTTTCAAAATTTCACAATGCTCCAGTGATTTATTTTTATGCTAGGGTCTATTTCACAGAAGTAAGGGAAAAAAACTACTGTATAAAAAGGAAAAAAGCATTGGCTGCTGCTTTGCAGGTAAAAATGAACCCATTTTACTAGGCATGCAGTAGCGCTTTGAGAGAGCTACTCATAAATTGGGGGGGAAGGGGAGATGCAACACTGGCTGAAAAAAGCACTAATATTACTACGTTGTCTTTCAACAAGGCTGTTTCTCTCTAAAATGGAAAATGTGCTTCAGTCCTGAAAACCAGTCTACAAAAGCTCCTTGATTTATGTGAAGATCTCCCCAGGAATGATGACAAATATATCTTACTGTGTGCAACTTTTTAAGAGTCCTTTCTGATGGCTGTTTTGGTGTTCTAGATGTGTTGGTATAATCCTCCTCTAGTGTCTCCCAGTGTTGCTGTCCAGTACACTGTTACTCCTTTATTATACTTACACTGCTGAATGCCCAAGTGATTTTTCTTGGCTATGTCTGAGCAAACCCATCCCAAAATCAGCTGGAATAATCAGCTTCTGGCTAGCAGTGAGCCAGCCATCTGCTTCCCCAATCTCCTCATTTATGTTCCAATAGCAACAGGAATATTTTTCTTCCCCCACTTCATTTTTGGACATCCTTCAGCCAGGGTCTGATTCTTTAATAATAACTAGCACCATATATTGTATACGCCTCTTTCACTCTCTACAACCACAACTTCCTCTGACAGCTACAATCCACTGCAACAATTAAATCCTCAACCCCACTGGGAGGAAAAGGAGCCTCCAAATTGCAAGGACACAAAGCTTTAATAAACTAGGACCAGACCTAGATCATGCAACTCACTGACTCATGACATACAAGTGACCGCCAACCTTGCTATATGGAATATAAAGTCTTTTCACCCAGACTTCTATGAAATAGTGCTTTCATTTTGGGTGGTACATATGGAAATGAATAAGTACAAAACCCAAAGTTAAATAGAGGCAATTCCTTTTTCCCATATTTTGGAATGCTTTGGACAGAGATGCATCCATTGCCAAAAATGTTAGGCTCCACTCACAAACACTCAGTTCGAAAATAAGAGATACATCAGCTTGATTATGGCTTACCAGAGCCATGGTTAGCAAATGCTAACGTTCCTTTCCTTCACAGCCAGAAAGAAGGAAATGCACAGAGGCAATCTCGTGTCATTGCAGGAACTGTTGAAACTATGGTCAAAAAAAAGAAACGAGGGGAAAAAAAATCTAGAGAAACTGTTGTCACCCCAGGTTTCATTTTAGACTGAATTAAAACACACTTCTCAAGCTAATTTATCAGCATGCTAATGGTGCCAGCTCACTTTCATTTGATAAAATCCATTCTGAGTTGTCTATAAAGGGGAAATGGATGGGGATGCATATATGCTTGCGTGTAATTTTTAATGCATTAATTGGGTCATGTGAATTAATATCCTGGTAAAAGCTTGTTCTGTCAAATGTCATTCTTCCCTGTCTTCAGATGCAACCAGCCCATTGCACTGAACAATTTACAAAATTCCCTGCCAATAAAATTATAGCAGTCTATATCCTTGCTAAGTTTAAGGCTCTTAGCCCTGCATTGGACTGATCCACAACACGGCTGACTGATCCGTGTAACAGTTCAAATCTAACTTCATATCCAAACGTTGGAGCTGGGTCTGTTCCCAAGTTTCAGAAAAGGGAATGGTACCTAGGGACTTTCCAACTTAAAGTTTGTAAGTCTGTAGCACCGTAAAAACTTCACATCTTACACTCTGCTTTCCGACGCACTGTCTTAGCTCACTTTTCACACTTAGGGAATGAATTCTGTCATGATAATTAAGCATAGCTAGTTTTAGTTCCAGGAGAAAGAAAGAGAAATGAGCCAAGTTCCCCTCTCTAAAGAGAAGCAAGGAAAAAATTAAATCACGTGGTTGTAAAATCCCTTGTGCAAAACATACTTGTGAGGAATCTCAGCCCAGCTCCGGGAAACCTGTCAGACTTTCTTTTCTCTCCAAGGCTGGACCTGACAAGAACATCTAGTCTAAATAGAAAGGGAGATAGAAGGCAATTATAAAGTGCACATTTGTGAAATTGATTGATGGCTTTTCTAATTACAAGGAAAAATAGGAAAGTGGTGGTGGTGGGAGAATAGTATTTTCTTTTCTGATGCCAATCCACTGCTTAAGAAGAGAAAGAGCTCCCCAACTTCTATAGATGGGGACTTTACAGTCATTTCCTAGTAAAATGGGCCAGTTGAAAATTAGCACTGAAGTCTCAGCTCTTGCTGCATGATGCCATGAGATTGACAGCCATTTACTTAAATATTTTTTGTCATTTCTTTCTGAATTGCTATCCCTAGAGGGAAAACAAAGAGAGAGAGTGAGAAAGGGAGAAGAGGCAGACACTACACTAATGTTACAATTGCCAATGTGTCAACTAAAGTTTATTAAAGGTTGTCACTAGAGGACTCCTGGTTACATTCAAAAGTTAAGCTGTGTTTTGTCTACTGTCAGCGGGCTGCAGAGGTTGCCACAGAGATAAATGAATGGTAGGATAGAGAAATACTGTTGTGAGGGAGACCATTTTAAGACTCTCAGTGGAATGCAAAAATTGCTGGAGACAGAGATGGAAAAGGCCACTTTAATCCAGCCCGCTGCAGAATATCACTCAGATCCAGCAAAAGGCTGAAGCTTAATGTTATATCAACATATGACTAATCCCACGAGCTGCAATGGAACTACAAACCATGCTTAGATTTCAGCACATGCCCAAGTACTTTGCTTAGTTAAGCTTGACTGCTGAGAAACAGAGAAGCTATAGGAAAAGTTTAGTATGATGCCCTTACCGAACCACAAGCTAGGAACGAACAGGAGGTCCAAGAATGTCATAACACAGGCATGCACGTCAGAGGTGTGCCCCCCTCCCTGCAATATGTTAATGACTTTATTCATGTTGAGCTAGTCAAGAAAGGTATGCAGTTATACATGTATTCAGGGATTAAACAGAACAGAGGTCATATTATTTAGAACAAAATATGAAAAACAAGAACCCTCCTGATCATTGATAAAAATCTGCACACCTCAAAAGAGAAGATTGACTGCAGTGCAGTTAGGGTCTAAAAATGGGACTTAGGGCTCAAGATCTAGCATCTGAAAAACATACGGTGAGCCGTGGGATGGTAGGACTTGTCATAATGTACTTGGTGCTGATGAGTGCTGCACTATTCAGGGAGCTTGGGGAAAATAGGTGTTTAATAGCTCCCTATTACTATATATATATATTTATTTAGGATCAAAACTGATAGCATAGCTCAAAAGACCATCTTGTGTTGCTGGAGAATTGGATGTGCAATGGAAATTCACAGTTCATCAGTGATTCTTCAGATACCTGGCCTTTCTACCTAAAGCAGTTAACATGTTGTCATCCTCAATGTGATAAATGTGTAGGATTCACTAGAAAGAGACATGTGTTCTGGATCATCGAAAATGCAGCTAGAATTTATTTGAGCAGTCTTCATTTACATATGAATAGAAACTATCAGCAAAATTTTTACCCTACAATCCCCAAACTTTTTTTTTTAAGCGTCCTGTGTGTCCAGCTTTATCATACTGTTTTCTGGGAGCAGCCTAATGACACAAAAACTAGGCAGATGCCAGTCTTTCACTTTCTTTGTGATGAGGGAATGAGAGGGGGAAGGCAACCCTGGAAGAAAAAGAGCTCAGTCCATCCTAATTTCTTTCAGAAACACATAGCAACTAGCCTCCTGGCACTGTAGCCTGAAATGAAATTCGTTGATTAGAATGTCCTGTATGATCTTAAAAGTGTGTGCTGGTTTGCCATGTCATCTGCAGGTTAAAGTACCAGGAACGTGGACGCTGTGTTCCAGTGTTAAGAAAATTGTTTCTGTCAAAGTGCAGTTGTGAGAAAGGTCTCCTTCACCTGTGAAACAAGTGGATGAAACCACGACTGCCATGGTCTCAGAAGGTACTTAACCCGCTCCTTAATAATAGCATTTCTGGTAGCTCTTGTTCAAGCCAGGCTTAAGTTCATTGTAAAATGAAAAACTTTTGCTTGATTTGATTGAGTGTGTTATACACCACATGAGCGTCCAAATCTTCAGTCAATAGCAGCTTACTTTGAAGAAAGCCTGAAGCTAGAACATCTTTCAAATATATCGGGCCTGTCAGTGGAGTCACTCTTGTGTCAACTACTGCCACTACTCAGCCTAAAGACAGCTAAGTTCTGCAGTGTTATCTTCTCCCATTACTAGCTAAGGGGCAAACTTTTAGCTTATCAGCTGTCTTCCTGTATATCTGAGATGCTCAAGATCCTATGCATTTGTTTTCTGAATCTCTGTTCCAAATCAGTCAGGCATGGATTCAGACTTAGAGTTGGAATAAGCCAGGAGGGGAATGTAGAAAGGCCAAATGTCAGAGAACATCTGGAGTTAAAAAAAGAAAAAAGGAAAGAAAAAAAAGAAAAGAATCAGGCATGTTATGGTTAAGGCAATGATTTTCAACCATGGCATTTTGGGATGCCTTATGATCTTTTCAATGGTGCCACGGGATGCCATGAATGTTAGCGCTGTTGGGTGTGCAAGCGTGATACACAATGATTTGAAAAAAGAATCCATAGTGTAAGACACATTCTGACCTGCTGTGGTCTTTTGGAGATCTTTCCAAAAGAAGAAAAAAAATCATAGACAAAAAAAATGTGAAAACTAAGAGCTGGTATTTTTTGAGGGGTGCCTTGAGTCTAAAAATGTTGAGAGCCACTGTGTTAACGTCTTGGATTATACCTGTAGCTTCAGTGTCACGCTTATCTGAGCGTGCTTAATACATATAGATATTTTTAAAAGCCTGTTTAATAATGAGAGTTCTCTAGTTAACACATGAGTAGGGTGAAGGCTACAACGGGTGACCAGTCAATGAAAGAAAACGTTTGAGGTTGCTTAGTTTAGTATGTTTTATTTGCTAGTTGAGGACTGTTCAACAAGAAACCCAGGCCACGATGCATCTGCTCTGCCTGTCACCGTGGAGGATCTTGAGCAAGAGGGTAAGGGCAGCGCACCGGTGTCCTAGATGAAACTCTTTGGTTTTCCATGTCTAGCGCCTTCCCCCCAGAGTCACTGCTTGTCTCAGCAGACAAACCAAGAATTAAATAGCCACATTTTCAGATGTAAGATTAGATGTGTGCATGACCTCAGAGTTTACATGTGATCTACAATGACATCTCCATAAGAAATGCCAAAAAACAAAATTATCCTTCTACAGCACCTCTCATGAGACAGATTTGAAGCACTTGGCAAATTAAGCCTCAATGCATTCCCAGAAGGGAGGTAAATATTATTCTCCTTGTTTTACCACCGAGGAAACCAGTGAGGTACAAGAAGGCTTAGGGACTTGCGAAGGTCATCGACTGATTTAGTGATAGCACTAGAAGCATCCTGGGCTCCTGGGATCGTACAGCCTGGACCCAAGAACATCTCCTACCAATGCATTTTGTCCACAAATGTTATGGTTTGCAAACCTGCCACTTGCAACTCCGTGTGGCGCTCTTACAGGCCCAAATCAGGTGCGTGGTAGTTGAAAATTTAACCCCAGACAGATATAATTCAGTGTCAAACCCAGATGAGTTCGGTGCAATGGGCAAAACTAAGGTGATGCAGCTGATAAGGACTCGCTTTTCAATGCAGAGGCAGCATGGAGCACTCAAGCAACAGACACTTATTTCTCTCATTGATGGATATGATAATAAGGATCTATTTTTCTTTTAATTTAAACTATGCCTATTTATGCACCACTGACTGGAAAGGACAGTGAATTAAAGTGCACATGAAAGGAAATCATAGCCCTCAGCACTCATTCTCAAACACTCTCTTTTAAGTCTGTTTGATGAAGGGCTGCTATATTTTGTCACTAAGTGCAATCGACTCTATTATCACTTCTTTGTTTTGAACACCCACCTCAGAAGTCATTAAATACTTGGCTTCTTAATGAGAATAGATTGTTCTTAGCCAATAAATCATTTAAATGCCATCTGCTAAAGAAAAAAGAAATTCAAAGAGCCAAATTCCCCCCACTCCTTATTGCATATTTTCCCTCATTTTATAATGTAAAAATAAAAGACATTTGTATAATCTGCCAAATGCAGCTTTCTTCTAGGGGAAGTGTGAACAGACCACAGAAAAGACCGGATTTGGCTGCGACTTAAAGAACCACTTCATGGCTCTTTAACCACTGGTTTGAAACAATTCAGCCAGCAGGACACAATTTTTTTTCACTGCTGCTGCCCTGGTTTGTTTTGGTTTTTATTAGAAAGAATATTTCAATGAAAGCAGGGTGACTGTGACTTTGTTTTTACTAACAATTGTTTAATAATTACACACCAGTCTCTCCCATTCTTTTAGTGCCTTTCATACTGAAAACACTTTACAAAATCGAAGGCCAAATCCTGCTTGCCTTACACACACAAAAAATGCTTTTGGCTTCTCTACAGCAACTGGGACTGAAGCCTGAGCTGCACTTAAATGTTTAACAGTACCAGTATATTGATCAGGCAGGGGATTTTTCTTTTTTTCTTTTAAGCAAAATACGTAAACCAGCAAAATCTACAGCGTGACTGCAGTTTACGTAGGCGTGGAAGTGGCTTACTCCAGAATACCTACTTGTCTGGAAATATGCTAGGTTGGATAGAAATCTTTTTATACTGATTCCTTGTGTCCATGCACTGAGGGCTGTACTGCTTGCTCTCTATCTACACACACACACACACACACTTTAATTTATATGCATGTGTTTGTGTTTATAGCAAGTAAAAAATAGTACATGTTTAAATGAAAGAAGCTCAAGTTTTATGTACAGATGAGTCCTACATTGGGTCCAGTTTTGAAGTCTTTAGAAAAAGGTCCTGCTGGTTTCAGTACGACTCTTGCTTGAATAAGGCCTTCAAGAGTTGGCACCGAGCAGGCTACGATTCAGCAAAGCTGAATTGGTTAAATCAGGCTAAGTCCTATTCATTTCAATGAGACTTAAGCTTGTGCTCGAAGTGTACCATATGACCAAACACTCTGCTGAACAGGGCTAGTTCCAGCTTTCAGAGGCCTGGGAAGTCCTCATTCTAGGGGCTGCACCTCTGTTATGACCAGTCCTCCATGAATTGGCCCAATCTCCTTCTGTTTCTGGTTAAATCATCCTGTCTCTGCAACTCCCTGTGGCAATGAGTCCCACAAGTCAGTCACATACTCCATGAAAAAAATTCCTTTTGTTCGTTTTAAACTCATGGCCCTTGTTCTAGTATTGCAAGAGATGGTAAATAGTAAAAATCCATCTTTACTGTCTCCAAATTATTATTTAGTACGTACACTTCTCTCATAACTCCCTTGCTTGCCTTACTCATGCAAAGAAACTTCAGCTTCAGTAGAGGTATTAGGACTAAAGCCTGGTCTACACTTAAAGATATGTCTTAGAGCAGAGGCTGTCAAAATACAGCCCGCAGGACAGATTCAGCCCACCAGGCCATTCTATCCGCCCTGTGGGGCCCCTCTAAAACGCAATTATTACCAGTCCGTGCCTGCACCTCTGAAAGCCTGCAGAAGATGGGCTTTCAGAGGTTGTGCACTATTGGACTGGGTGGACTGTGCGCTTCCACCTCCGTGGGGCTCTTGGTACTCCAGCTGGGAGATGCATGTGGAGGCAGCAAGTGCAATGGTGCGTGACTGGACAGCCGGTGAGTGGGGAGGGGAGCTCCTGCCTGCAGGAGTGGGAGGTTGGTACACAGCAGTAGCAGCAGCGGCAGGCAGAGAGCTCTTGGGGCGCTCATGGCCTGCGGCAGGGAGAGCCCCCCGGTGGCATGTGGCTCTGGTAAAATCCCAGCAGCTGCGCATGATGGCATGGACCCATCCCGGCCCGCTAGTGCATGCCTTCAAATCAGACCGGGCTGGCTCCATGCCAGTACATGGGGCTCCTAGCACTGCAGGCGGGACCTGCATACCATTGGGCTGGGCCAGGCTGGCTCCATGTGGGGCTTCCAGCACCCCACGAATCCCCAACCACACCCCACAACCATGCCCCCAACCACTCCCCACAACCAATATATAATATTTTAGCTATTATACAATCACCACTAAGCAAACACACGTGAATTAGGATGAAAATACTTTTTTGAAATAAAATTAAAATATGTTATTTCATATTTAGTATATTATTTGTTTTTGGGTTTTGGGGTTTTTTTCCAGTTTTTTTCCAGTTCCAAGATGACAACCCCCGCCCCTCCCAAAAAGAGCAACTTCCAGGCGTAATGGGAGGGATTTCTGGTGGCAAAGGTCAGGGAGGGACTTCTGGTCCCAAGATGATGATCAGGGGGTGGGGCACCTGTCAGGGGGCAGGGTTACCCTTGCAATCCTCAACAGCTCACCAAAGTCATTAAGCGGCCCTCCAGCCAAAATAATTGCCCACCCCTGGCTTAGAGCCACATTCAAGACACAGCATTCTCCACAATGTCTCAGATACTTTTAAACTTTGGATACCTTATCTCAGCATCTCCGTTAACATCATACCTGCTCTGACATACAACAAAATGCTGGAGGTATGTTCCAAAGCTCACGAAAATCAATGAGAGCAGAATCTGATCCTGCAGCCATCATCTATAAGTGCAAGGACAGTCTTTGAAAAGTGGAAAGTCCTTGAAACACTGCAGAGCACAGACACCTGGAGGTAGGCTGGAATTTGTCTTAGCCGATAAATCTGCGTGGTCTGCCACTAACAGCTACTTCCAATAATTAGAAGAAACTGCTAGCCCTAGCCAAAGCCTCCTGAAGGCGCTTCACAGTATAGGCTGCAGAACTCTTTAGACAGCGAGACAAACCTGTTCATCTTGTTAACTCAGACAGCGTTATAATTATCAGATGCCTTTATTCTCATGCTTTGCATTTAGCTCCACAATATTAAAAACGACCAGGCACAGAACTCCGTATTAAATGCATAACGCAGACAATCAAAGATGCAACAGCTTTGAACTATCCAAACCTCACACTGAGCTTCCTGTGCCATGGGGTATCTCTATGAAGCTTAGGAGCTTAAAGCATCCCTCTGGTGAGAGAAGTCACTTTGTATAAGCAGCAGGGGGTAGGGTATTTTGCCTTCCCAATGGTCTTGTCAGCCTTGCTCAGTTTACAAGTCAAAGTCGTCATTAGCTGCTTCCTCTCATTTAAAAATCAATTTAAAATTAAAATCAAGACCGTCAACTAGGTTTTGTTTTTCCTTGTGGCCTAATATTGTCCCTGAAAAACTTGTCACTGAGAAACAAATACAAAAGGAGGGAGGTGAAAGGTTTCGGTAAAATAAAAGTTCTCGGAAGCTGGCAGAAAACTTAATATTTGCAGTTTAACCTTGGGGCATGTGAAAAAAGATCAGATAACACAAGATCCTGACCCAAGGCTTCCCTTCATTCTGTGAGCTGATCTTTCTTGAGCTGTTAATAATAATAATAAAAATCAACTTGTTCCCAAGACCCCTCCCCCCTAAAATGTCTTCACACCTCCACTTCATATCATCCCAGTCATGGCTGGAAGGAAAAGTACTGGTCCGTTTGGAAGTAAGAATCATATCAAAGGAGGAAACTATATGATATATTCATTGAAAAGTTTAAATGTGTAGGGCCTTATAAGGCCTCTCCAGCAACAGTAAAACAACATGAAATGATGCCTGAGCCTGCAAGCAAGTTCTCTTCTAAGCCTGATAGAACTGAAGGGTCTGGGTCTGACACTATATATTCTGAAACCAGTGGGATTTTTATCATTGATTTCAGTGGCTACAGAATCAGACACCAATGCAATGCCCAAACACGGTATAAGTGCAGCTGTTTTTAAAAATATCCTTCCATTTCTAAGAGAAGGGGCTTAGAGAAGAGTGTTTGCTGTGAAGGTCCCTCAGGTTTGCAACTGGCCGCCCTCGTGTGCTGAAATAATCCAGATTTATTAACCTTCAGGGCACTCTGCAGTGCAAATCTATATGTGCAGGCTACTACAGAGGTAGGATTTGGAAGGTAGAGTGCTTCTGGGGAAAGGACAGGATTTTGAGTGTAGTTTAATTTTCTTTTCTTTTAAAATATTTTATGGAAAAGGTGCACTGATTTTTGGATAGATGCCCCCCTATACACAGTTTTTTGTACATATGTCTATAAAACAATCGGATCCTATCTAACTGATGGGCAGTTGTCACTACGTTCATGCATCTTACCTAGCGTACAAGCAAACACTTGCACAAATATCTTTTTTCCAGACATACCGTCTGGGGCTTTCAAAAATGGGTTCCAGTGTTGTACTAAGTCTGGCTCCTGTTGAAATCAAGGAGGGTTTTACTGTTGAATTAAGTGACACAGAATGGGACTAGTGCAGAATGCTTCCAAAAATCTCACTGCTTTTTATGTGAGAATAAAAATCTTATTGCAGTTTGCATGATCTCATAAAAAGGCATCCTTTAAAAAAATCCAAGATTATGTCTAAACTCATTTCCCACAGTATTTCTGGGCTCTTTCCAAACAATAAACATCAAGCAACAGGAAACAATAAATACTCACAGTAACTTGACCTAGTCTTACAAAGTCCTAGCAGTGTCATCTGAGCTTAACAGTCTGCATAAAGTCAGAGTTGCTAGATGTCTTCTGATAGAAATGCCACGCTAAATATTCAAATGTTTCTTAAAATGCTCATAACAGTTCAAGCAAGCTTGCCTAAAACTATCTATTGAGGTTCTGATGTGCTGCCGCAGTAGGTTAATCCCTGAAAAACTGAAGATGCAGCACAGAAGTGAGTTCCCCAGAGCCTGAAAACTCACTTGCAATCATAATGCATGACTACAGAAGGTTATTTTGGAGAAGCAGACTGATAGTAAGGCCAATCTAAAAATATGCACTCATTCTGTGCAAACAAGCAGTTCAAACTATAAATGACGCCCAGAATATTTCTCAAAGGTTAGCCTGGCAGAGGAAAGAACACACAATAAATGGGGATATAGCTGGCAAAAAAATCTTCCCCAGGAATGAATTGACACAAGCTCAGTAATGAGCACAAGCCATTATCATCCAACAATGTCTGTCTGATGCATTAGGAAAGAGCATGCAGACTAGAACACTAGCTCCTGATCCAACAATAGTGTGACTTTCAGTTGACTTCACTATCATACACATTTTTACACCTACAAAATCAACATAATGGGAGCCATGAATACACTAACCCAATAGATGGCAATTTCAGCAGAAGGGCTATGGAATGGGTGAACATAAAGACTGGAAAATCTTTCTTTTCCCAGAGATGGTCTTTCACAGTGGTGCACACATTTGCTGAGAACTGCCAAAAACCTTACTAGCATATGAAGTGGAGAACTCCATCTTCATGTACAATCAGCACATTACTTTTCACGCTCGTTAAATTCACTTTCACAGCGTAAGATTAAAGAGGAAAATAAATAGGAGAAAAAAACAATAGAATGAAAAAAAGTTTTTTTTTTTTTTTTTTTTTTAACAGAAAACAATTTAAAGGCAGCCAATACATATAGAGCCCCCACTAACCCTGGCACAGGGAGCAAACATGAGTTCTACATACTACATAAGCTCCATGACTGATGCAATAACACTGAAATAAGCACCGAGTCTAATTGCTACAATACTGACAGTGCCCAAAGTCGGGCACCTACAGTGCCATGCTTTGTTCCCACTCTTGCATCTGCTATCTGTTAGGGTAGCCTACTGCCTGGGTGCGAGTTTCCACAGACTCTCCAAGATCAGGAGAACGGCAGTGTAAGGAAGGCATTGGGCAATGAGGATGTATTCTAGCTTAGGCAATCAAAATAAGTTGTGAGGGGTTGAGTCCCTGCCACTTGCATGGGCTTCAGTCAAAGAGGGAGTATTGGTCACAGAAGGCTTTAGAGACAGTAAAATCTTTTCCCGCAGAAAACAATGGCAAAGCTCCCAATGATTTGGGAATGGAGGGCACTAGGATTTCAATTTGTATATTTAATTATGTCTCTAGTGTCTTACACTTCTCCCTTGCAACAAAAGGCAACTTAACTGGCTTGGAAGGGTACAATATCCCTATAGAACAGCTGTGGCCCACCTTTTTGGCAAGTGTGCTGCAAGTTAAGTCCCACCCACTCAGGCCAGGGACAGACATTCAAAACCCTGAGCCTGAATTGATTCAATCTTTGCAGGTTAGCCTAACTTGGCTAGGCTAAACCTGTTTGTAACCATACAGACATCCCCTCTGGACTGAAAAAAATGCAGACACATGCCTGCAGTGGCTCTGGCTAGAAGCTGGGGGGTGCTACAGCAGCCCTCCCTTCCCTTCCCCAGGGCTGAGCTGAGGGGCAGGGGGCGTGGCCAGGCACTGGCAGGATGCTCTGATTAGGGAGGGGTTCCCCCTCCTCCTGACCAGTCCAGCAGGGAATTGATAACACAGTGTTTATCACCCCATTAAGAAAACAACAGAGGGACATTACCAGCTACCTGTCGATTCTGCCTTTGTCCTGTCTGCCACAGCACGGACCATAGCCAGCATGTGGTCTGCTAGTTAATGCTGTGCATCTGTGTAAGGCAGAGGGGATAGGGGAGTCTTTGCTTAAAGAGGAGGTGGGGGGCAGAAGCCAGGCAGATGCCTGCAGTCTTTGCTGGGGCTGCAGCCAGGGAGCAGAGGGGAGGG
Organism: Alligator sinensis; assembly: GCF_000455745.1. NCBI lineage: Eukaryota > Metazoa > Chordata > Crocodylia > Alligatoridae > Alligator > Alligator sinensis. The sequence continues at coordinate 63,208 of NW_005842618.1, read as the reverse complement.
GCCAGCCCTGCTGTGGAGCAAAGAGCTCCACCCAGCCCAGAGGGAATGCCAGGATGCAGGGGGAGTCTGGCTTAACTTAAACCAGCGAGGGGTCTGGGACAGACATTGCATAAACTGGTTTGACTCAAATCAGTTGAGTCTGATACTAGATTCAACCAGGTTTATCTCAAACCAGTTTCAGTCAAACTGGTTTATGTGCACTGAACATCTGTTCTGTTACAGGTTTAAACCAGTTTCTGATCACTTTAACTGGTTTATGTGTAATGTCTGTCCCTAGCCTCAGCGTGCTGCGCTGATTTCCTCCCTCAGAGGTATTCCTGACTGCATTTGCCCCTGGATCTTAGAATGGAGGCAGGGGGCTTAAGCCTCTAGCTGCAGCCGCAGGGAGCAAACAGGAGAGGGGCTGGACCCTGTTGTGAGAGGTGGCATTACCAAGAGCCAGATTAATCCTTCTCTGGTCCTGCAACTACCACAGATTGAAATGGAGAACAAGGGGATCCAAAGCCATGAATTTGGCAGTGGCTGCAGGGTCAGGGAAGGGTTAACCTGACATCTTCTCTAGCAGTAGCATCCTGTGCATGCTCTACTCGCTACCTCCATACCTCCAGTCTGGCACCTGCCTTTACTGAGCTTCTGGGGCTCAAGTGATACATACAGCACTTTCCTCTGCCACTTGGGGCATGCATGCCATAGGCTGGCCACCTCTACTGTAGAGTACTGGGTGGTCGTGTGGTTATAGCACTAGACTAGTACTTGGGAGATCCGAATTCAACAAACCACTTTTAAATTGGGTTCCATTCCTGGGTCCTTATACTACGTGCTGGGTGACTGTGGGCAAGTTCCTCAGTGCCATGTTTCTCAGTTTCCCTATCTATAAAACAAGGACGATGATAATGCCTTCCACTGTCAGTCTTTTGAGCTCTATAAGATCTGGATATCATTATTACTACTCCCAGGTCTGCTAATGGCTCTCTGTGTATCTTTGGATAACATCACTTAGTTTCTCTGATCAGAACTTTCAGGAGACATGTTTGGGGATGTGATGAGCACCTACCCTCTAAAAATTATGCCCTGTTAAGTTGCCTGCTGTTATAGCAACAAACAATTGGGGCACACAATATAACATCACTAATAAATTTCAGAAAATCTGATCCCATGTGCCAACTGCACAATGGAGAAAATATATATTTCCCTCCTGCAGAGGTGTGTTATGATGATAAATCCATAAACACTTGTGAGGCAGCCAGGTCCTGTGGGAATGCATAGCTAGGCAAATACGTTCATAACGGACAATGGCCATGGTTAGGTCTTCTTGTGACAAAACCTCTCCAAAGTGTCTACTGTTTCGTGATCAAATCTCACCAGCGATCCCCCTAGGTGGCACATTTCTGATAAGCTTTTGTAAAAAGAAATTTTTTAAATGAACCCTTGCCTGTCTCTTAAGCTAAGAAAATTGGAATGTTATCTATAACAGCTGCAACAATATCAGCTAACATCCTAATCTTCTAGCTGCTCCATAGCAGTCGTAATATATACTAGGCCGTTTGAATATTGCCCTCTGCTTGTCATTCCTGAGCCATCCCCTGAAACAAGCTTTTTTAGCTCACATCCATTAAGCGGGCGTTTTGCTAAGTAAGTAAAGGGATTCTTCAGCAGTATGTCTGATGTCAGATGGAATTGATCTGTCCAGTCGAGTATAGAAGGTACACAGAAATGTGTCAGGAAATTCTATTGCATCCATTTAGGAACAGCGTGTTCACAACATTGTCAACAGACCTGCAGACCCTCCAAGAGAGCGCCACGAGATTTTATTCCCCATAGGGGGCTCACGCGTCTAAAAACCATGACAACTTCAAGTCTAATTTAAGCAAGCATCCCTATTCAAGAAGGGCGCTTAACTTGAAGCACCTGCTTGACTGGGTTTTTGAGCAGGCATAGATTTAAGGGTGCATTTAATTGTTTGCCTGAATCAGTGCCCCAGAACTGAAGATTTCCTGCAAATGCACAGAAGATAATAAACTAGGAGTCCATCATGCATGGACTACGATCAGCCTGTCTGGTCATAAATCTTCTAAATACCAGTAATTTCTATAATGAGTTTGTTTCACTGAGCTGACTTCCATGAACTCAAGAACTCAGAGAAGAGAAGCTGGTCCCTTTCAAAACAGCCTCCTAGTTGGGCTAAAGCAACTACCAGGAGATGAGAGTCCTGCTATGGGGCACTGCCAGGTATGAAATTAATTTTTTGAGTATATGAGAAGTTAAATTTCAGCTTTGGAATGTGCTGCTTCCAGATGAGATGATCAATCAATGATTTCACACCATTTCCAAATGACCTTTTGGTGCTTCCCATGGAATATAAAAGGGTGTGGATTTTTTTAAATTTGTTTTCTATGCCTTATTGGTTTCTCAGAGCTTTCCCAGGGCATTAATGACTGAATACTGTCCATGCATAAATACAAACTACTCCCCCAGAAGCAGCAAATCAAGAGATCTAGAGTAGGCTATAGGTGATAGTGTTAAGGATCCATAATTGTGAATTACAGGCTTCAAATTGTGGGTGTTCTAATTTAGATGTGATCATTATATTGTAATCAGAATTTTATCTTTTTGAGAGAGGAGGTCAAAAACAACTCTGTTAAGTCTGGCACAGAAACTCTATTTGTGAAATGCTTGCATGCATAAATAAACACCAGGAGTCAGGACATCTTTATGTAACAGTTTCTTAACCATTATAGGAAGAAACATATAGGGCAAGATATTTTACAGAGCCTAACAAACTGCTCCTGCTGGTCATTAAAAGGGCCTTTTTCCTTGTGGGGAAATTATTGCAGTAAAACAGGAGACAGGAGTCAGGTTGAGATTTGGTCGTATTTTATAGGAGTTGCATCAGTTCTCTTTGCCTGAGTAATTATATCTTGTGAATTATCCATGAGAAAAAATCATCTCCAAATGCAATCCCACAGCTGTCTCCAGCTTCTCTGCTGCAGATTCTGTAGGTCCAGGCACACCTGAGCAAGTCAGAACAGCCTCTTTTTAATGCACAGTATGAATGGGTCTCTTCAGGGGACTGTCAAAAGCCAAGCATGACGAAGGTATAAATTTGAAAAATAATTCTCTCCTTACTGCATTCTTGTTCCTCTGTTACAAAAGGCCTCCTGCCTCTAAAACAGACGAGAGGCTGTTCATCTAGCTTTGCATCTTACAATTTAAGAATTTCTCATCATTCCTTGCTTAATTACATGGAGGAACACACTGCTATTTCTGTCCAGTAAACATTGTCATCAACTGTGTACAAGTTGCAGCACTGAATGGCAAAAAAACAATTGCAGTAGTTTGGTCCTGGTTTGTATGCACTTACACAATATAATGGAAAGAGGCAGTATTTCTCATTAGCTTGTGCTATGGACACTACCCATTTATCCTTCTCACAATCCTTCCCCTAATGCAACATAATAATGTTATTTTAGCAAGTTGTTAAATTATTGAGGAGATTGTGTCTGTTTTGGAAGCTCTTTTCCTTGTAGTTATTTGAAGGCATCATACCCTATAAATCCATATTCTCATAGACCCTTTCATCACCTTAGTGATTCTACGCCTCACAGACTGGGAAATCAGTTCCTTTGTCACTGGACTCTAATAAAATAAAGAGAATTCATTATACATTCTTGCTACTGTCTGCCGGTCTTTAGTACATCACCATTACCATTCTCAGATCACGGCTTTTGTGCTTAGTCCTCATTAAGTTTCTTGCACAACAGCTAATGTGGCTGTCTAGATTGTAGGAGTATAGGAATTGACAAACTTGATAAGTTCCATGGAGCATCTTGAGGCTGCAGCTGCATTCACAGGGCTCTCGGCTGGGCTAATTAACCTGGG
>NW_005842618.1:52308-59298 GCF_000455745.1 Alligator sinensis | reverse complement strand
TCAGCAGGAGGTAGCACGTGAAGAGCAGTATGGTGTTTGTAAGCACAGTGTTGCCTGGCATGGTTTTGTTTGTGGTGTGGATGTGCCATGGATTCCACCCTTCAATGAGAGCTGCACCGGCTTCCTTAGTAGAAGGTGTAAGAGTCTGGAAATGGGTAGATGTGGAATAATTTACCTCCCGTGTTAGGGCTCAGTCTGATCTCTAAATCTGAGAGACTGGTTAAATCCTGAAGCCTGAGGCTTAATATCATCAGCTACACAATTAATTTTTTTTTATCATTCAGACATTTTAAGGCTAGAAAGGATCGTTATGATAATCTTGTCTGACCATCAATACAACACAGCCTGAAGAACCTCATCCAAGAACTGCTGCCTCAAGACTGTAGCTTCCATGCAGAATATTCTCTCTTCTACAACAGATAAAACAGCATATGGAGCCTACAATTACTTGCCCTAAAACACTGCTGCACAAAGCCTCTCTACTCAGGAAATCCATCACATTAGCTCAAGCTGTTCTTGATATCCATGTAAGGCTCCAGCTCCCTTTGTGAATCTTGTTATATTCCTGGCCTCCAAGACCTGCGATGGGGAGTTCCATACTGGTGGACTCTGTCGTGCCAGTATGCCCTACTCAGCTTACCCAACTTTGTGCCAGTCATTCTCTTATTTAAATGTCAGAGAAGCATCTTCATCAGCAGTATACAGGTGATCAGATTCTCTCCATCAATAGTATTAGGAGTGCTCAGAGTGCACTTCAGTGGGAGCTACAGCATATCTAAGCAGTAGCAAGAGCAGGAAAAAGCAGGACCAGAAGCAAAGCCAGAGCAGAGAGGTCTGTTCTGTCCTAACCTATTTTTAGAAGCAGTATGTGAATTGCTTAGCAGGGCTAGAGTGGTCCTGCCAAGCAATTGCTTTAGGGCAAGACAGCAAGTGAATAGCTGAATTCCTGACTCACGTGGAAGTCAATTCCTAAAGAAGTAGTGGGCAGGACAGGGAGATGTGTCAAACCTGCCAAAACTCCCTCTGGCTCTGTCACTAAGACAAACAGCACTGTCCCATGTCTCAGGCATCCATGCACTGGGGAGCATGGTTGACTCCACTTTCTCCATCGCACAGCACATTCACTCTTTGTCCAATTTGCCTCCGAAATGCAGCCTTCTCTCTCAGCCATATCTCAGCCATCCATCACCATCTGTTCCATCTCAGCTGCTTCAACCTGCTTCTCTGATACCTGCATTGCAACTCCTTTCCCACCCCCAATCCTACTCCCACCCACTCCATGCAATCAAACTTCAGCTTCATTTCCCAGAGATTTTCCTTGCCTAATGCTCTGACTATGGATGTGATAGTGCTTTGGCAGACCAGTAAAGCCTCTCTGCTGCAGAACAAATGAAAGCAGCACACACAGGACACTCTAGGCTTCTTGGAAATCAGGCGGGACAAGCAAGGGAGAGAAGTCAGATGACAGGTTCATCTTTCAACATCATAACACAATGCATGAAAGAAGTGTCAGCTTGACCCCGAGCAAGAGGCCCAGGACAGCACCAGTTGGTTACAACTCATACATACTGAAGGGCATCACAAGCTGGTGCAGAAGTCAATCCTGTAACCCCGGTATATGCAGTACCATGGCAAGGAAATTTGGCGCCCAGGGCAAACCCCACAGTGGCAGCCTGCCCTTGCCATGCACACAGATCCAGGGGGCACACGCCCCCACCATGCTTGCCTGGAAATGCATGCAATGGTGGGAGCTGCCCTCCCTCTGCCCCCATGCCTCCCCCAAATGAGCCACTCGCAGCTTCATCCCATGCCCCACCTCGGCTGGGCAATGCCTGTTGGCGCACCTTTGCTTTGGCACCCACCCCACTCACCCTGCTTGCTGCGGCACAGGGTATATGCTTCCACGATGGATGCTTGAGCCCAGCTCAAGGCAGCCACATCATTCTTGGAAAACAGGGCATTAGCATAATATCAGAAAGCTCTTATAGAATAGTAATTGTAGATGACATACATAAGCACCATCAACAACCAGGTATATTGGGGACACCTTCAAAGGCATATATGCGGGTCTTAGGTACCCAACTCCTACTTAAAAAAAAAAAAAATCACTGAGAGTTAGGGTTAAACTCACATTTGTTATTTTCTACTAGCTTTTTTTCCAGGTCTATCACATCAATCATTCTGGAAATAGCGTAGCCTACTAACAATCCCCTGTTAGCTCTATTATTTAAAGTTTAAGGCCAGGCAGACCATTAGATCTTCTCATCTCATTTTCTGTATAACACAGGCTGCTACATTTTACCCAGTTACCCTTACGTTGAGTCCAATAACTTGCGTCTGACTGAAGCATATGATGTATTTTGCTAAAGCGTATCTTCCAGAAAAGCAGCCAGTCTTCAAGAGATGGAGAATCCACCAATTCCCTTGGCTGTTTGTTCCAATGGTTAAACACCCACAGTCATAAAAAAAATTGTGCCTTATTTATCATTTGAATTTGTCTGGCTCCAGCTTCAGCCATTGATTCTTGTTATGTCTTTCTCTACTAGAACAGTTTTTGCTTGAGACAGATTTTGTGAGGACAAACATCTTTAGTGTAATAGCCTGATCATTTGTTGGTCAGCAGGGATTTTAAACCATATTTATAGATGAAAGATTAAACACTTGGATCTTCTGTACTGGAGCTTAGGAAAAAAGCATGTCTTTTTTCATGGCTACGTTTGTAACTTCACATAAAACAAGCCTGGGAGTAAAATCCTTCCATGTTTTAGTCTGTTCTAAAAGAGCAACATGCTGTACTAAGTAAATACACACCTGCAGTTTTTTAGAAATTATTTGACAAATTTAATTATATAAAAAAAATAGATCTAATTCCGCTTTAAGTTAAAAAAGCTAACAGTATGAATGAATCACTTTAAGTAAAGCTATCTACTTATCTACAGTTCATTGTTCTGAGCTTGTTTCATACAAGAGGCCCCGATCCTGTATCCATGCCTGTAGCTGCTACTGCAGCCATAGTACTTTGTCCTTTTACTTGCACAGTGAAATACAGTCCTTCACCACAGTAACATCGGAAAACACACACTCATGTCTCACTTGATTGGATTATGTTCAGGGCCTCAAAATTGTCCCCCTCCATCACTCAGTCATTCCAATTAATTGTTTTTTCTTGGTGGATAGACATTTCCCTAGTTCCACAACATACCTGATTGGCAGCGAAGGGTCCCCAGCATCCCACCAGTCTTTGGGAGGGCTAATGTACATGCACCACAACTCCCAGCTGTATCCATGGGCAGAGTTCTCATAACGTTGTACCTCAAAGTTGTCCTGCTTTATGTTGTCGATAGAGGGAAGAATAACTCTTTTCCTGTTTTCTTGGATCCGTGAAAGAACTGGCTCAGCCCTAAGAAGGTGAAAAAGGAGGGTGCAAGAAAGGGACATTAACTTCTTTCACAGCACAGACAGACCCTGTAGTATCTGAGCAGCCCACATATCTCAGTTGTAATAGTGACACTTCATGCAGAGAAAACAAATGCAAAGTATCTGCTGAAGAGCGATTATGGCACGAAGTCACACACCAGTTCAATGAAAGAGCAAAGCTATAAACTGGAGAGTCCCTCAAAGTGTGGCTTAACATGCCATGCCTAACCCACTAGACAACTTTCTTATAAACATACCTGGAGAGTAAGAATTGAACTAAATACCCAAAGGAAATGATTTATATTACTAAAATTTAAAGCACTGTAGCATTGTTACCCATCAGGGAGATATTTAGGGGTTTCAGGGCTTCCACTTCATGAGATTTCCTGCCTGGGAGAAGCCTAGACCCAACAATGATGCGGAACTGTTATCAGTTGGATGATAGGGTACAGCTACTATTCAAGTAGCAGCATAAGCAGCCCAAACATGCCGGGATCTTTCTTAAACAATTGACATTTTTTATGCAGAATCCACCAGCCCAGCAGAGAATCTCATAATGCATGCAAAGACAATTTTACAAACTAAGATGATTTTAAATTGTAAAAGTATTGAAGGAGACTCCAAAAGTGGAAACAGTTTCTTCGTGTTGAGACAGCGCATTGCAATGGTTTGATGTGTTCACAAAGTTCTATTAGCTATGAATTATGTTGTGTTTTTAAAATGTATTTCCATGTCATTTTAACTAAGAAGGCATGAAATCAGGAAATGTGGTGATTAGGGATCAGGTTTTCAATGCTGCCTGCTTAAATTCACCTACATAGGTAGTACGCGCACAGCCAATATTTACATATGCAGAATGGGTAATTACACACAAATGCTCAATTGGGAGCATAATTACCTACTTTGCACATACAGGTGAAATTTCTGCATGCCCCACTGTGCATGCATATTTTACTGGGGAAAATTTAGAAAGTATATTCTGAATACTTGCCAGGAGGCACTAAAGTTTTCACTGCATACATCTAAATTGCTCTTTAATTCCTTTATTTGCTTCTATAAACAGCATTTGCTCTGCGTGCATGCGTGTGTATGGGTGTGTGTGTATGGGTGGGTGTGCATGAACATGTTTCCCAACTTGGAATTCACCCTCCTCCTTCTTCTACACTTACTTCTGAAAATCCCTCTCTAAATATAATAAATTATAACTAAGTACATAAAAGGATGCCCTATTAACCAAAGTCTTTTCTTGAGATATGTGCACTGGAAACCCAACATGGACCCCAGCTGCTTATTTCTGCAACATCCGAGAGTGTTTAGAGATAGGATTTTGATCAGTCATTCCTATTCAAAACAAGAACCGTTGAATAGACAGGGGCTCCAGTCTATAAGGGGGGGTCAGCAACTGCAGCTACCTTTAGTGTGAGTTGTGAGTACTCAGTACCTGACAGGATCAAGCTCAAATGGAGGAGAAAAGTGGCTACTCTCTTGTCTTAGTGCTAGAAAAGCTGTTTCAACTGTGAGTTCAGTAAATTACAGTTTCCCATACACATGAATAAAATCACATTTGAAGAGCTAATGGCCTGCACAGAGGAGCACTTTGCTGGGAATACAGGTACCAATGTAAAAACAGCCTTCTGAATACCTCCTTGAGCTCTATTATTAACATGAAAAATGGGATAACTCTGCACAGAAATCTTTCTCTGTTTGCAGCTGTTAGAGCACTTTCCTTGTGGATGGTTTTCTTTTCTTTCCTCTCTTCAGCTCATACAATGAAATGTGCATTAGCCTCTCCTATCTCCAATATTCTAAGAAAAGGGCGCATTTTTTTTAGTTACATTTTGTTCCAAAAAAAAAAACAAAAAAAAAACCAGTCAAAAAAAAAATCATGGACCTTTCTTATAGTCCAGACACTGGAACATAATAGAATTCCCTCAAATTCACACTCGAGATGCATCTGTCCCTCTGAGACGTTCCTTTTGAAGTGCCGTCTGCTGTCTTTGCACTTTTGCACTTATTTTTAATTTAAGAAGAAACAAACCAATACGAAACATAAAGCTTCCCCCAATGGGATCAAAATGGAAAGGGCCATAATGTGGGCACCACTTGCTTTTTCAGTTCCCTGCTGCCTGATATTTTTAGCTTAAAGGATTCACTCAGGCTAAGAAGGGGGCTCTGACCTGAAAAAATACAATCAAGTTGTGGGGAGGGGAGGGCTAGGAAGAATGCAGAAAACCAGGACAAAAGCAGTTTTGTACTCCCCCTTTCTGTTAGTGGTACCAGAGGACAGAATGAAGCATATAAATTAAAAGATCAGTGCCCCGTTTGCAAGATTGTCTGTGCCCATTTCTTTTCTCCTCTGATCAAGCCATACTGGGAAGTCACTGCACCTATACTTGGATTCTGTACTTACCAGCCTGCAGTGAATTCCACATGGGCATCAAAAAATCCAGTGACCTGGCCAGTAGCAGCTTTCCAGCCTTCAATACGAGCTCGGATCAGGCCTTCCCTTTTCTGGTTGCGCACCACCTTCACAAGCCCTGGGTATCGCTTGTTGACGTACTCTTCCAGGGGAGCTTTCAGTTCCTCTGCGGGAGAGATCACAGAGAACCAACTCATCCTGGAGCAACTGCTTTCATATGGAATACAATTCATTAATCAACTCTGACCACTGATGGGTGCTAGCACAGTGCACCAGAGTATCATCTAATAGAAAGCAAAATAATCAGTAATTAATTTAGGCCTCGTTACTGCTAATTGGTGGGAAAGAAATTTCAGGTGCTGATAGATGCATGAACACAGCGAACACAAAGAGAAGGAGAAATGTAGTCTTTGGCTAGTTTTCAACACAGCTATTCTGATACACCCAGGCTAATGTTTTTTAAAGCATCATCTTGACTAAGAAGGTCCAGGACCTTTTTTAGAACTAACTTTTGATTCTAAGTGCCTAAATCACTTAGGCCAATCTTAAAATTTTCATCCCTACCTTCTGCTTTTTGTGCCACTACATCTCAAGCACTGGTCCTGAACACTCTCCTCACTCCGTTTTCTTTTGGTTCTCTTGAAATTTGGGCCTAGTTTCTGTGTCCCCAGATCAGTTCCTTTCATTCACACTCTACTACAAGCTTAAATCTAGCCCTAGGGGCATAGGTGGCATTGGAAAATTTCAAGCGAGGACAAATTCTTAGCAAAGGTAAAGCCGGCACAACCGGCTTCTCTACCACCCCATATGAGGGAGTGCTTCCAGGGTGTAATAGGAAGGTTTCCTTCACAATCATAAAGCAACACATGAGCTGCTATCAGGGCTACTTTAGTGAAGAACAGACGTACAAGATGAAGGAATGATCACCCACTCCCTCACATGTCCTTCCTATGTCCAGCAGTTTTCATCACGGGAGAAAATCTGTGCTCCCTCTTTATTTAACATCTTTACCTTCTCATCTAGCTGCTACTCCCTCTCCCTCTCTCTCTTTTGGCTATTTCTGCTCTTTACCAATAATTCTTGCTCCTTGCACATGATCATTCTTTAACGATCTTCAGCTCTTGCTGACTGCTTCCCAGGCTTTTACCACTCTT
>NW_005842618.1:39431-52241 GCF_000455745.1 Alligator sinensis | reverse complement strand
TTCCCTACAGCACTCGGGGCCAGTGCTTCATTTAAAGGCCATCAAAAGGTCACCGGCAAATCAATTTAAACAAGTTCTATTACTGACCATTAATAATACTAATTCCCGTCAGCTTGAGGGGATGACAAGGAACACTGCCAAACGCGAGCAGAAAAACAGTTCAGTGTAGTTTAAAAACACAGGGAAGTGCATTTGGGGGCTGAACTTGATGATCTTCCAAGGTCCCTTCCAGCCCTAATGTCTATGAAATCTACATGTACAATTAATTCAAAGCAATCAACTCCGGAGTAGTTTGAGCCAGAGTAAAGTACTCCTGGGCACAGCATCCACATGTGCACCCAGGACAGCAGTAATTTGAGCCAGGGAGGAGCAGTTTATGCCAGGTCCGCTCCTGCCCTGCTCAGCCCAGACTGGCAGGGGACATGATGGGTCAGCACAGGGCTCTAGGTGGCGGTGGCGGGCAGTAGAGGGGCTGGCTGGGGCATGAGGGTGCTGAATGTGTAGAGCCATGTGGCTAAGTGATAGGCAGGAGTCTGGCCTCTGTGACCAAGCACAATTTATGCTTGCTGTCAGTGTCTACACGTTAGGGCTGTGTGAAATTTTGCCGGCTGTTTTGTTTTGATGCTGTTTCGACTTGTTTCAAGCTCAAAACAGCAAAATTGAAACGAAATGAAGGGCTTCGAAACAGCCTCGAAACCAAACGAGGGCAGTCAAAACGTTTCGAAAGTTATGAAATGTTCTGAGTTTCAAAACTAAAGCTGGGCTTCCCTGCAGGGAAACAGAAAGTAAGGAGAGGGATGAGGAAGAGGGGGGAAGAGGGGGAAAGGACTGCTCTCATACTGACTGTCTAGCTGGCCAGTGACTGTAATCCTTCCCTGAAGTTCCTTCCAATCCCAGTGCTCTGGGGAAGCGATGGAAAAACAGCATAAAAAGGCAGCATTGTTTGAGCTGCGCTGCTTTTTGTCACCCATGGCATGAGTTTTACTTGTCAGCAGCCTGAGGTGCAGTTTCCCAGAAACCCTGGCACCTATCTCCTTGAAACCTGGCAGGCTTCATGGCCTCAGCTGGGGCTACCATGCCTGCAGTTTTTATCCTGCTACACCTTAACACACACACAGTCACACATGTCATGAGTTTTGCTTGTTAGCAGCCTGAGGTGGTTTCACAGAAACCCCTGCACCCATTTCCTTGAAACTAGACAGGTTTCACGGCTGCAGAAGGGGCTACCATCCCTGCAAGTCTCATCCAAAATCAGGCAACAGCTGACAAAGGTATAGGCAGTTTTATGGTTCCCCATTATAGCTTACGGGCGAAACGTCAAGACAGTGAAACAGTTTCGACAAAATGAAACAGAACAGTAGTTTCAAAACGAAATGAAACTCTAAATGAAACACTGTCCCATCAAAAACGGCGAAATGAAACAGTGCTGTTTTTCACAGCCCTACTACACATGCATCCAATCGCAATTAATTACCCCACCATAAGACAGTACTTTCCCTGACAGTACTATCTTACAGTGACGTGAATTAGTTTACTGCAGCCTAACAGCATCACACGTGCAGACAGTGATGCTTTACTCCACAGCTAATTAGTCTTCTCCACAGTTAAGCGCACATGTAGACGTGACCAGGGAGCAGCACATCTCAGTTTTTTTCATCCCTGTTACTCAGCTGTGCCATTTCAGTCTCTGTGTTTGCTGTGTGCATCTTCCAAGCCTTCCCATTGGATTAGCTGAAATTCCCCCTGCTCTTATTACAGTAATGAAGAGATTTCTGCTTCCTTCAGAAGAGCCTAATATCATGTTCTATAAGTACCTTCTACTTACTGGGAACTGCTGATCATTTAATTAAATTGTCTAAAGCTGCGTATGTGCTACCGCTGAGTACATAATGGATCTGTCAGTTTCTAGAGTCATTATAGGTATCGAACTTATTAGTACTTTCAGATATCTACAGAGTATAAAAGACACATGGTGTAAAAGCAAAGTACTGAACATGCAAGTACATAAAAGGAAGATATAAATACATCATTGGTGCTACTCTTGTTCTTTTTGTTGCAGTGCTGCAAGGCTCAGCCATACACTTGTTTCTACTGTGCTGGGCACTGCATAAAATTCATGTAGAATTTTAATGGCCGCCAGGCTGTCCCTCTGACTGCCAATCAGTGTATTTTATCCTGGGCCCTGCTGGATGATCCTTTCTCTTCACAGTGCCTCAGTTCTCCCATTGGTAGTCAGAAAAAAGTGCTATATCAGAGCTAGGTGTTATTATTACGATAACACAGGCTACGCCATCATATTGGTAAAAGAAATTGCTGAAGAATGGCTCTTATTTCTGCAGAATTTGAGGGCTCTATGACATTACTTTCAGGCCTGTCCCCTTGAATTTCTAGGAATTTCCATGGAAGTCTAAGTGACTTGTTTTTAACTTTTTTCAAAAAAAGAAAAAGCACTGCTAACGTAACATCCAAGGTCAGAATACTGATATACGAGCGGTGAAGCAGGTCACTATAAAACAACAGAGAACAAAAGAATCTACCGTACATCCCATCCATTGTGCTCAGCCAGAGACAAATTCGGGGAAATGGGATGGGCTAGTCCCTCTCCTTATGTCTACTCTTCCACACACATAACTGTGCTTTCTTCAGTGTCTTTCTGGCACTGTGTCCTCTTACACATCCATTCCCCACAGGTACCATTTCTCTCTTTTATGTTGAAAAAGGGAGGAAGGCGGTGGTGGTAGGGAAATGTTCACATCCCACAGCATCTGTATCACATACATACATGATGGAAGCAACTTTAGTTTCATGCTGAGCCACTCATAGGAGACCAATATTTAATGGAAGCAGCATCCCTTTTGTGAGGCTTCAAGGAGACAGAGACACAGAAGTTTTTTGACAGACAAAAACCCCACATGTATAGCATTGGTTTCTCATGAGTTTTTTGTCAGAAGGTAAGTTATTAATGCTGCATATTGTGGATTTATTAGACAGATTAAAAAACAATTAAAAGACTTTCATACTAGAGGGTGAATTTCTCTGCAGAAAGAAGGACGTAGAGAAAGTGCCATAGGGAGTTGTGCATGCAAAGTCAAAAGGAGAGTACAACAAGACTAAAACAAGGAGGAATGGTAATATATAGCTCAGTGATGGGTGACCCTCAGAAGGCATAAAACACTGGTTTGGTTGAGGCAAGCACCAAAGGTTTCAGGCCCTTTATCCCAACATCTTGGTCTGCAAAACTGGTCAGAAAATCCAACAGCTGGATCCTGCTCAGTCACATATTCCCCTCCCTACTACTGGGCTGCAGGCAATACATAGGCAAGAAATGGATCTAACAAGAGAATAGCCCTAAGGTCATGTCCACACATGCAGGCACATGTGGTTTGTGGCACCATAAACCTCTTTCAGGTGCCACAAACCGCACACCATGAATATTAAACTGTGCACCGGGGCAAAATTTGCTACTGGGATTTCTGGTAGCAAAAAAAACCCCAATAAAAAAAGCGGGGCAAAGCACATGAAAGTAGCGTGCACCCAGACAAATGCAGAGAGGGGGGGGGGAGCAGGCAGCCCAGGGCTGCCTACTCCCCCATCTTTGTGTGCTGCAGAGCCCTCACACTGAGGTACACCAAGCCCCAGCCAGCCACGGGGCTGCTCTCTGGGCTGCCTGCTCCCTTGTTTCCACATGCCGCTCCCTGGCTGGCTGGCACAGGGTGCTTCAGCACAGGGGCTGCCTGTTGGCTAGTCCCTCACTGAGGGACCACGTGCCCCAGCCAGCCCTCCTTGCAGCACATGGAGCCCGGCCAGAAGCCAGGAGAAGCTGTGCATGGCCAGTTGCCTGAAGTGGGACAATTTGTCCCTCAACAAAGAGCACGTGCTGGGGCACAAATTTGTGCCACTACTATTAGTGCTGCTGCAAGCACACACCCCTGCTCATCTGGATATGGCCTAAGAGTGCAAATGTTCCTGGAGGAGCTTTGTGTGACCGTTTCAGGGTTTGTATGTCACACAGAAATGGGAACTAGTGAGACCCAAGAAATTTCCATTTGTTTCGCTTCCATTTCTATTAACCCAACAAATTTTACCTGGTTTAACCCCTGACCAGAAGACATATCCTATATCATGTTTCATAGAAAGCCATGAGAACAGAAGAAACAATGCAGTTACCTTGATATAAGGGGCAGGGTGGCATTTAGGCTGGTCACATGTTGCATCTAGTCCACTTGTACACTCCGGGCGCACGTTGGGTGCGTCTCCACGCTAGAGAAGTAATGCAGTTCAGCAGATGGGCACTGGACATAGCCTCAGGGGGCTAATCTTAGCTCTGCTTGCTTTGTGATTTCTGTCCCTTTATTTGCTGTTCCACCCTTTGTCTATTTAGACAAAGCATTTGGGCAGTTTCTCACACAAGTCCCTAAACTTAGTTGGGGCTTCTTGGTGCTACTGCAGTACACATAAAGATTCTTAATACAATAATAAGTCCTATGAGCTCTCCCAGAAAGGAGGTCCACAGACCCTGGGTATATTCTGAGGCTTTATGAAGAAAATATTCAGTGCATAGCCTAGGGACTTGGATTGTACATGGAGGAGCAAAATGACTTTAAAATCGAAATGGGGAAAGGAAAGATTTATATTTCATGCTGACACAGGACTCCAGCTGGGAAATTCAGATCTGGATTGGGTTGGGTTGGGTTGGATTTGGATTTTCAGCCTTTTTCAGGCAAATGAGCTTGGCTTATAGTGATAGGTCCTGGTCACAAAACTAATTTATTCAGATATAAGAAAAAACATCCTGGCCACACAGAACTCTGGGCACATCTACATGTGAAGTTAGCGCAACTGAATAAACTCTGTTGCAGTTTGCATTGGAGTTTATTGCTCCCAGGCACAGCATTCACACGTGCCCAAGACTGCACGTTGAGCCAGTGTGGCGCAACCCCAGCTGGCAGTGGGCTTGGGGGGTCAGCCTGCCAACCCAGAGGTGCTCTGCCCCAGCTCAACGTGCTGCAGGGGGGCTGGCTGGGGCACAAGGGTGCTACAGTGTGGGGCTAGCTGGCAGGCAGCCCCTGCACTGTTACAGCCTCATGCTCTAGCCTGTCTCAGTTGCCGTCTATATGTGCACTGCAACAAAATAAATAACTCTGCCATAGGACAGTACTTGTGTCAGGCAGTGCTACCCTACGGTGAAGTTAATTAGTTTACTCCAGCCTAATAGCACCGCATGTGTAGACAGTGACGCTTTACTGTGGAGCTAGTTAGTCATCTCTACAGTAAAGTGCACGTGTAGATGCCCCCCTCAGTGGCGAACCTCTCCTGGACTTCAAAAGGACAAGAGTTTCACTCAAGAGCCAGGTTTCAACCTATCCAAAAAGACTGGGCAGGAGAGGAAGGGGGACAGCAGGAGAGGGATAGAAAAAGGATTAGAGTAGGAGTGGCCAACCTGCAATATGCATGTCTTGGTGTGGCAAATCAGTGAGGTGAAAAGCAGCACAGTGGATAGGAAGCAGAAGTGAGAGCAGCAGATTGGGTGGGAGCACAGGACAAGAAGCAGAAAGCAGAGAAGCAGCTTGGGCAGGGGAAGAAGGCTGGAGTGGCATTTAGGGAGGGTTAATTTGTGGCATGCCTGCCAAAATAGCTTGGCCCCCACTGGACTAGAGGATTGGATCCTGAGCCTTTACTGTTTTTTAAACTGAGCCACGTCAGTCCTACTGCAAGGTAAGTGCTGCTTCTTGTTGGACCAGCATCTGGGAAACCACCCTTGCCAGTGAGACTCAGTTCCTGGAGAGGCTGATTTTGCAGCATCTGAAATGCAGCATTCCCTCCAGGTGAGCTTGCTTAGGCTGTAAATCAGAACTCACTCTCAAATCGAATCTTAATCTAAATCAGTTTAAATGAATCCTAATTTTACCGCGAGTATTTCTTTTTCAGCAATCACTTTAGTGAGTGCTATTAACATAACAGAAAAATAACTCAATGCTTCCTGACATGGCATCATCAGAACATGTAGCTTTAGGCTCTGTATTCAGAGAGCTGCTGCAGCTAGGTCAATAGTGACAAACTTATTCTCTGTCATATAAATTAAGAAATGTTTTATCCCCAAATATTGTTTCTCTGCAGCATATCCCAGAGCCATGTTATTTGGTGAGGCTGGGAGGTCTTGAAATAGCATGCTAGAAATTAAATGACTTCAACAAAGGAGGAAAAAAAAAAAGCCTCTCTGAAGAAGTTAGCTTTCAGATAAATTGGCAATCTTGCCTTTGGCTCTGCTACTTTCAGGGCTTCATGCAAATTACACTAGGGGAGAAAAACGTCACATAGTTTGAACTTACTAAAGTTTTGATCAGTTCTGTCTAACACTCTGTAAAAACAACATTTTGCCTTCCTAGATTACCACTAATGATGAGAAGATTTCCATGAGCTTCATAAAATTACTGAGCCTCACAGACCTTTTGAGAGCCTTTAAGATTATATCCATTTTACAGTTCATAAATTGAAAAGCACAAAGCAAGCTGACCTGCCCCAGGTCACAGAAGAAGAGCTGCTTTCCTGGCTCTTGATTGTCTTTCCTAATTACTGGACTATCAACCCAGCATACACATGACCAGGGTATTTGAACATGGACCAAATGAGGTACAGTTTAAGGCAAGCTAAACACTGCAATAGAATTCAGAGTATTACCTCTTGTTTTTCTAAACATCCCATGACGGCCAGTCTCGTCCCTCCTGAAGAAAACTGGAGGGATGATTTTTCAGATCATATCCATAGCATTCAAAGAACACACTTATTAAGGATGTAATCAATATTTGCAAATGTGCAAGAGAAAAAGAATGTCTGGTATTTGGCCATTTCCAGGCAAGACTTGCACAAAAGCCCAAGTAAAAATGCCAGTCAATCCAATTTCAGTTATCTCTTCTAGTTTCTATCTGCCTCCATTAATCTCTAGTGGAGGGAGAGTCCCAGGAAGCAGGAAACAACACATCTTAGAATAACAGAAAATCACAGTGGGTGTGCTACACATTGCCCTATGGCAATGTAGTGACATGCTACATTGCTGTACAGCATGCTACGGCAGTGTAGTGATCACATGGGTCTACATGGGATCGACAGCTACATCACCGTAGCGGCATGCTTCCCCGGTATAGTGTGCCACTATGGTCAGGTAGCAGCAAAATCTAACCATGCGCACAGTGCACTAAAAACACCCACACTGCGCCGTGCTTTAATCCTTCTAAAAGGAAGTACTAAAGCACAGCGCCATGTGTAGATGCACCCAGTTAGAACAGACCTCAAGTGGTCATCTTGTCGCACCCTCCAGATCTGTTGCTGTGCTCTAAAACCCAATTGCCAACTATGATATTATCAACAGATACGCAGAATATGGAGAGCTTGGCCAACTATACAGGCCTGTAGAAAGATTACAGTGGCTGATCAGATACCATTTTTGGTTTGATTCCGATTAGCAATACACTGCAAGAAGCATAGAGGAAGACTAGATAACTGTGTGCAGGCAGTCCTCGACTTACGTTTCGCACTTACAAGGTTTATAAATTGACACCCTGTTTCAACTTTACAATGCCAGTTTTGACTTATAACACTTGATCTGATGCAATGCCATGCCAGCAAACATGTTCGCTGTGTCACTCATCTCCCTGGAGAACATCTGTGCAAACTTCCTTGGATGCTTTCTTTAAGGAAGCAGACAAGACTCCAGAAAAACCTGCAGCCAAGACTCCTGAGAAGATGCCAGCCAAGAGCCCTTCAAAAAGTCCAGCAAGATCACATCAAAGAAGTCCTTCCAAATCAATATGATTGCTATTCACAATATAAATATATTAATGTAGCTATATTACTCATCTATAATTGATCGAGTACAAAATTCTGGGGTATTTTTGGTGAAAATAGGGTATTGGGCCTGGGTTCAGGAACCAATCCCCCATTTGCAGCATTGTTTCTTATGAGAAAATTGGTTCAGAGTTGCAACGTTTTGACTTAAGACGCGGTTTTCAGGAACCAATTGTGCCGTAAGTCTGAGGAACTATGAGCCAGCTATACTAAAGCTAAGTTTTGTAATAAGAAACTCCTATAGTGGACTCGAAAGTGGACTAAACTTCTGACCTTTCAGGCAAATTTTCTAGGCAAAGCGACGGGAAGGGAAATAAATGCTAGGGACTGAACTGGAACACATGGCGGACACCACGCAAAAACTGGTGAAATGGGAACATTTGGCTTCAAATCTTTACTTTGGTTGACCTCAAGGCACTCAGCAAAGCTCAGAGGAATAAACACCAAAATGAGCAAACAAAAACGGTTCACCATACTTCTAAATATCTCGCAAAATTCTTACTTGGCTACAAACTGAACCGCACAATAACAATTGTAATTAATTAGCTCGTCGTTAATTAGCAGATATGGACCACCGGGGATTTGGGGCTGGTTAAGACAACTCGGGTACCTAAGACGAGTCCAAACGTGACTCAATTCCTTGTCAGTCTACACAAACTTTTCTTTAAGTGCACTCTCGTTCCAAACCTGTAAAACAGTCTGCTCCCCAGGGAACACACCGGGAGCATTGTTGTTGTTGAAATGAGCTGTGGAGCAAGATAATGATATATCCAGTCACAGCTAATATTGTTACACCGAGGTAAATTACAACCAGTCACATGCATCACTGAATGTAGCTAGGTATTTTTAAGTAGCCTTTTATCTTGAGGTTTTCTTTTATACCGTGAGGTTTTCTTTTCAAAGAGATATTATTCCAGATTAAAAATGCTTGCAGACAGACAGCAAAAAGGCAGGTGATGCTTAAGCAACAGACTCAAACAAGGCGTGTGACTGTGAGATAACACAATGTCTCAGGGGTATATTGCTGTATGCCTTCAACGACCTCGGAAATGTGTTATCGCTCAAAAACACAAGCTGTGTAGTGTCTTTGCAATTATAAACCAGCAACAACAGAAACAAACAAAGACAAGCTACAAAAAGTCTTTACATAAAGTATAGCATGCACTTCAATGAGGGGGAAAAAAAAAGTTTCAAACCTGAAATTCTCCCGGCATCTGCCTTTGGGGAAGGAACTTTGTGTTACAATGCACTCATGTTTCTGGCCACAATTTACAATCTGGGAGCAAACAATTAGAACTGTCGCGTTTATCAAAATTAGCTTCTTTTTATATTATACATTTGTAGGGATCTGTGTTTTTCAGGTTTGTCGTACATGTTGCTGTGTAGCGATGCCAACAGAGAAAGACAAAAAAAACCTGATGAGCCTATAAAAACAGATTTTTTTCTCCTCTTCAACCACAAACACCAAACTGATTTAGATAGAATTGTACGATTACTGTATGGTGTACCTAAAGGGTAGAGGCTATTTGGATGCCAAAACTATGAATTTCTAACCTTCATATGTTTGGATTTCTTTGCAATGTAATTGTAACTCTGAACTTCCTAAAGTTTAACGACTGGTTTGTGGATGCTTAAAATATCATGGTAAAGCATTTCACTTGCATTCCTGGTACATAATCTTCACCTCCATATATTCTTGTGTAGTTACTGCCTGGGAACATCACACAGCTAACGCCACACTCCAGAATCTGACTACCAGGAAACAGAAACTTAAATATGGTATTTATGGGGGTCACCCGTGATATTAAGTTCCCCAATGCCCAACCTCTGATCTTCAGAAATTTTAGAGCTGCTACCCTCTGAAAAACAGGCTTCTTTAAAGGAATCTGAAAGATGGACACGCCAAATCTCCAATCAATATTTAAAATTTAAGGAACTGATTAAAATCCTGTATCCACGTGCATACTAATTTCACATATCTATTGCAGTCCCTTACAGATGCACTTCACCAGTTCCCTTGATAACCAAACCTTCTCAACTCTAGTCAGTACAGTCACACCTGGACGACTTTACGTCTCCCCTCAGTTTGTTGCTAGTACTCCTGCAGAATCAATCTTCCTATCTCAGAGCTCATAATGTAAAATCTGAAATTATTTCCCTGTAGAATGCCAATCCATTTATTACAGCCATTTTATTTGTAATATCAGAAGTGCCAGGTATAAGATACCACGATTGCTTGTAATTATTTCCCATCATTAGCGTGAACTATACGATGATGATATTGCCATTAGTAATTATTTTCCTATTATTGAGCTTCTTGCCTATGCGTTATTAGCAGTGCATATGCATGATCTCTGGTATGCATATGGTTTGGTATTATTTCTTATCACAGAGAAAAATAGATGAATTATTATGTGCTAGGGATAAGCTCATGAAACAGCCATGTCATTATATTCCTACAGACAACTCCCTAAAATGCTCTTCTGTCAGTGCCTACAAAAGGTTGATAAGGGTTAGGTTTCTGGTGTGCTGAGACTGCTGCTGATCATGCTCACTAAAACTGTCTCGTTGTTTTCTTGAACTTCTCCATCTGTTTGTATCCATGCTTTCCTTCAGGCCTGATCCATTTGCCTGAATTGCTATATCAGCTATGGGTGACTGTGAAAGTAGCATAGTCGTGAAGGCTGGTGTCAGCTATGCTAACAGAAGAGGTCATCTTCTGTGGGGAAGGGTTCTCTCTACTTATCCTGTGTCATTCAGGGAGATGGCACAACTAAAGCAGTAGGAAAACTCCTTCTGCCAACATACTCAGTGCTTCCACAGAGCTTCTGCCAGCAGAGTACAACTACAGCGGCACCGGTTCCAGAGCATAGCTCAGGCTATAAACCCTTTGGGACAGAGAATGTAATTTTGCTCTGTTTCTACAGCATCTAGATCCTGGTTCATGATAGGACTCCTAGACACTATCCCAATATTGCAATACTATTTTGGCATGTTGCAGAGTTCAGGTTCCCAGAATCAATGCGGTGATTCTGGCTGAAAGGTAGATGCTTGCAGAGTACTTTAACAATTGGGGACAAGCAGACCATGAAGCTAGGGAACACTGCAAAACACACAAGAGACTAAAGTTAACTAAACTCAGCCTCCTGCCTCCCACCACCACCCAGACAGTGGATAACATCCAGGTCTCTATTCCCTCTTTGACCAGATTACAAAGTAGTGCCTGCACTGGAACAGTATTCCTTAGAGCAGAAATGGATGAGAACAGGGCCTTTTAATCTCAGCAGCAAATAAAGAAAAACAGTTTTTAATTTTGCATTCTCGTTGCCAGCTGCGGTCTCTGCTATTCAAGGGAGGAAAGTTTTTTTTCAAAGGAATTCATTTCATTGTCCTATGCGCCTTTCAGAAATGTCTCCAGAGCCCACCAACAGCACCTGATACAACGTTTGTTGCTGGGCTACATACTGAGTGGTTGGTAGAGACTGTTTAGACATGTATTTCTTTGCACATGGCAGGGAGTATTGCAGATAAATAATTAATACAGATGGGTTCCCCTTTAAGGCACACTTTTTGCTTTATCCGGTGGATGCAGAAGGACTTGGTGGGGTGCAGTATTTCATTTTGATACTTTCAAAAGATTTTACCTGCAAAATAGGAGAGCCTGAGAACACAAATTATCATCTTCACCTTCCTTCACTGGTCACAGGAGGTTTTTCAGATGAGGAGCCAAAAACTGAGGTGGTGTAAATCACCCATGATTTTAGTTGAATTCAGTGGAGCTCTGTTGATTTACACCAGCTGAGGAGCTGTTTTTATTACTGCAATTATTATAATCCGTCGGCTTTCTAATGGTACTCATTATTGTAGCACTTGAGTGCCTATTTTTACAGGCTTGAGTTGCTTACTTTATTCCTATCTCATCTCACCACAAATGGAAATGCAAGCTCTCAGCCTCCCTTTGGAATGGTTTGAAAGGGAAAATCAGCTATCACTTCTCCTAATTCTTCCCTTGCAGACCTAATGCATCACTAGATATATAGCCCTTGATTATTTTTATTATTGTAGTGTGTGCAGTGGAAAAGGGAAAGATGGTAATGATGATGATTTGACCTAAAACGGAACACCACCTGACTGCACAAATTGTAAAACCAGAAGAGAATCAGGATGTGGGAATATTTTGGATTTTGAAAATACCAATAGAGGAAGCCCTCCCTCATAAAACCTAACTTCCAGACTGACTCAGATCCTCAAAGGAAAGAAGAGAAGGTGCTTCAAGGGAAAGAAAGTCACTATCACAGGAGGCATAGAAAGGAGGACCAGAAAGGACTTCAGGAGGTCAGTCAATCCAACCCTCTGATCAAGGCAAGTTTGTCCCCATCTAAACCATCTTAGACAAGTGCATGTCTAACCTATTAAAAACTTCATGAACAACTTTTGCAAACAACTACCAGGCACCATTCCCAAAACATCAAAAAACCTCCCTAATCTGCCACAGGGAAAGCAGGGGGATGAGGGCATTACCACTTTTCCAGGAAATTGTTAAGTATACTCAAGAAATCATCATACCCATTTCACAGATAGAGAAACTGAAATATCCAAAGGGAAAATTACCTGCCTGATTGTCACTCGTTAGGTCAACGGCAGGCCCCAGAATAGGACCCAAGAATCCTGGCTCTTATTTCAGTGACGACACTACTGTCAAATTTGCCAAAATCCAGGAAGTCTCTGAATTTAAGACAACCCCTCCCCACCCCCGACTATTAGATTCTATACATGGAAAATGTATACATTTGTTACAATTTTCCATTGTATAGCATCTAATGATTGGCAGGTCATCTTAAATGTGTAGCACTCACTGCTGCAGCAGGTAAAGCCATGACGGGGGGCAGGCAGTGGGGGGCAGCAGCTTGACCCCTGCTCCTTGGCCTCCCACATGTTGCCCCCTGCTGCCTGTCCCCCTGCCCCTTG
>NW_005842618.1:30499-39239 GCF_000455745.1 Alligator sinensis | reverse complement strand
CCCCCCCCCCTGCGCCCCCCCCCCCCCCCCCCCCCCCCTGCCACTTGTTCCTCCTGCTGCTTCCTCCCTGGTCACCTGCCCTCCCTGTCCCTTTCAATTTGTCCTCCCATGCCTACCCCCGCTTGCACCTACCTGCCACTGCCTGCCTCCTGCTGCTGCTGTCTGCCCCGACTGCTCCTCTGCCACTTCTACCCCTCATCTGTGCCCCAGCCCCCACCATTTACCCTCACTCTGGCTCCAACATGGCTCTGGTCCTGCTCCAGGCTGGGGCATGGAGTATGTGTTTGCTCTGGTCTCAGCCCAACCTTGTAGTAGCAGTGGCAGCAGTTCCTGCCAAAGCTCCAGGCCCCAGCTGGCCACACCAGCAGGGAAGGGACAGACAAGATGGGGCAGAGGCAGGGGATGGTGGGGGTGGGGGGGCAGAGGCAACAGGGGCAGAGGTGGCAGGCTGCAGCTCCAACCTCAACCGTGGGTAGGGGCCAGAGCTGCAGCAACTGCCTGCTGCCCCCCTCCCCACCCCAACCACCCTGTACTTGAATCCAAAATGAGGGGGCTTTTCCCCTCCCATGTTAAATGGGTAAAAAAACCCTCATTTTGGATTAGAGCAAATGTGGTATATGTAGACAATAAACTCTTTGGGGACTTGCCTTTTACTATGCATTTCTACAGTGTTTAGAATATTATTCATAGTGCTAAGTTCACGAATTCATCTGGGATTTTTTGGTGCTCTTGTGATGAGGATGATAGCAACAAGGATACTATCTCTCTTCAACTTGGTTGATGGTTTCTTTTATTCCTCTGACACACACTGCTTGGAAATGCATTTAAAAGTCAAATTGGAGGTTTGGATGGGTTTTGTTCTGCTTATAGCACTGAAACTAAATGAATGTGGCTGAGTGATGGGTAGAAAGGCTCATATGTTGAAAAGCGCCTCATCTTCCAAGTCATATGGTACTTTGTGTCCTGGAGTCACTGTTTTCCTATGAAGCTGAACCTCTTTATGTGGCTTTATGTATGAAAAAGAGTAAAAACGCACCGCTGAATTTTCTAGGATTAAAGAGCACAGCCCTGCTTACCTTCATCGCTGTTATCATCCACAAGGATAATCTCCTTCAGGAGGTGAGCTGGGGTGTGATTAACAGCACTGTGCACGGATCGCAGAATCACCGACAGCGCTTCGTTCACAAAGATAAAAATAATGGAAATTTGGGGCAGATCCTTTGCATATTTCAACTCTTTACACCTGCAACACGAAGGAACACAAAGAGACACTGGATTAGCAGAATGCTGGCTGGACCACAGCCGTGCTAGAAGCTGCGCAAACACAAGCTACTGCATAGGGCAATTAATCAAGTGCTACAGCTTTACAAAGCCATACGTTTTGGCAAACCCTCTGTACTGTTCACGTGCCACATTTCAGGCATGCATCCCTCTGCACTGGAGTTTAGACTGAGGCTGGCACCCCTAGGGAGAATTTGCTTCTAAGGAATCTCAAAAACATAAATGAAAATCAGCTAATCAGTTTCAATTAGCTGGAGTCGGGTAAATCCTGGATGCATATATGTGCAAGCACACACACGGAGAAGTACAGTACGGGAAAGGTGGCTTTCACTGTGGAAAATGCCTCTGACTGTAATTTCAAGCCAAGCCTCCATTCACAGTCTGTTTTAAGATTAATGGTGCTCAGATATTTGCCATGTTCTTAAGCTGCACTAGTATATCTCCTTCTGCTTGCTTTTTGGTACTTCTAAAACACAATGAACTTAACATGACCTCTGGTCAAACACTTTTAATCAAAGTTTTAATACTGGTTTTTCTAAAAGGATTTTTCCTGTTGCTGGAACATGCTTTGGACTGGAGTGTCACCTTGAACTGGCATCTTTGCACTTCCAAGCTGGTACGTGATTTTTTTATGCCATTTTATAATTATCCCCTATGTTTCCAGCCTTAATTGTTCTAAACAAGCTTTGCTTTTGTGGCTGGGCATGTATTTATTTGCATTTCTCCATCCTGCATCTGGGAGGTTTTCACTTTGCAGCCAAACTCATTACTGACAAACCAGAGGTTTCTGTTCCACAAATGACTATAACTGTGACTGTGAGCAGGACTGAGGAGTTAGAGGTGGCAAAGAACTTTCAGATAATTAAATCTATGTTTCCACCAGGACAGGATATAGTTTCAGTGACACACAAAAGATAATAAATTAGTGCTGCACTTGATCCTATCCAAAAGCCTTAATTTAATCCATTCTTCACAGGACGCAAACAGGTGAACGCAGTCAAGACCACTTCAAAGTGAGCAGGGTGATACAATAAGGTCTATCAGAAGTCAAAAAAGGAGTAAAGGTTTTGGAATCTCCTGATAGTAAGGGAACTCTGAAAATTCAGGTAATTATTCCTATCTTACCAGCCTTTCTATAAGCCCTCTAGATAAAGAATAATTTCCTTCACTACTAATCATGCTCAGATGATTCTGTCATAAGGTTTTAGTGTCATAAAATCATAAGGCCAAAAAGAGACCGCTGGGACCGAAAGTCTGACCCTGTGAACTACAAAGGACAGCTCACTGTTAGGGCCAAGTGAATCAGCTGGGATAAAACAAGCCCTGACCCAATTCTTTGTTCCAAAAACACCAACTAAACCCTGGGGTTTACCAAAAATTTCAGATAACAAGTTTCCATTTCCTAGTTACCTACTGGGAACCACAATGATATACCAGTATGGACCATATTTTGAAAGGAGGTCAGCATGGTCATTGCACAGTAGAGACTGAACTCTTTTGGGCTAGGGACAGACATTCAAAAAGCCTGAGCCTGAATTGATTCAACCTTTGGAAGTCAGTCTAACCTGGCTAGGCTGAACCGGTTTCCAGCCATACAGACAATCCCTCTGGACTGAGAAAATTCAGGCACATGCCTGCAGTGGCTCAGGCTGGAAGCCGGGGGAGTGGGGGAAGGGGGTGCTAGAGCAGTCCTCCCTTCCCTTGCAGAGCTGAGCTGAGCAGTGTGGCCAAGTCCCAGCAGGAGGCTCTGATGAGGGAGGGCTGTGAACCCCCAGCCTGCCTGCAGTCCCAGGCTTTTCCCAGCTGGCTGCTCAAGGGGTGGGAGTGTTGCCAGCCCCCAAGCCCCAGCCAGCACTGAGGAAAAGCGGGTGTGTGCAGTGCATGCATCTGTTGACGATAAGGAGCTTTTCACTCTCCCTCCCTGCTTCTGTATACTGTCTGCAGCAAAGAGTCAGGCAAGCAAGCCGGGGGTGCGGGGGCTGATAAGTGTCACCCCTATCTCAGTGTTTATCATCCGATTAAAAAAAACAGAAAGACATTACCAGCTACCTGTTGATTCTGCCTATTGATTCAGCACAGACCCAGCATGTGGTCTGCTAGCTAATACACAGATACCTACTCTGCAAGGCAGAGGGGAGGGGGGAATTCCTGCTTAGCGGGGAGTGGTGAGAGGGAGGGGAGGGAGCAAACAGCTGTTAAACAAGGAAGGACATTAAGTTTTCTCCTCCAAGGAAGGATATTAAGCTACCTGTTGAATAGCTCCATAAAGCCTGTCTGCCTCTGTCGTCTCCCACAGCATGGACTCTAGCCAGCAAGTGGTCTGCTAGCTAATGCTGATGTGTCTATGAAGGACAGGGGATACCTGCTTAGCATAGAGTGGCATGGGTAGCAGGGGAGCAGAAGCCAGGCAGATGCCTGCAGGGACTGCCAAGCTCCAGTGAGGCAGCAGAGGGGAGGGACCAGCCCTGCTGTGGAGCAGAGAGCCCCACCCAGCCCAGACAGCATGCTGGGATGCTGGGGGAGTCTGGTTTAACTTAAACCAGCAAGGGGTATGGGACAGACATTGCATAAACCGGTTTGAGCCAAACCAGTTAAGTCTGATGCTACATTCAACCAGGTTTATCTCAAACTGGTTTCAGCCATTTCAAACTGGTTTATGTGCACTGAACTTCTGTTCTGTTACAGGTTTAAACCAGTTTCTGATCACTTAAACTGGTTTATATGTAATGTCTGTCCCTAGACTTGAAAGTCTGGCCCAAAGTACACGCTGGGAGGAGTGGCATGCTTACAGGAGCTGCAGATGTGGCTAATCTTTTCTACAGATGGACACATAAACCTTGTGTTTCTGTGTGTTCCATGTATGCACGCTTAAATACATACATACAATGGATAGTGAAGTGTAGGGGTTAATTTATGCAAATTCTCTTGCTCTCGGGACAGGAAAGGAAGGAAGAAGGAAAAGGAGGAAGCTGCCATTCCATGAAAAAAAATCAATTTTCAACATTTGTGATCAATTAACATGGGACATCCAGCAGTATTAACTGCAGTACAGTTAGTATTTATTTACCAAGTGAAGCCTGACAGACAACTAGAGAGAAGAAAGCACGTAAAAGCTGTAACTACACAGTTAAATTACAGACCAACAATAACATTAATACATTTTTTTAATTGTATTAGCTATTTCTTAGGGAAGCAACAAACATCCTTTATGCTCCAAAATGAGATGGAGGAAATTGGAAAGATTTTTGTAACGACACCATTACCAGAGAGTACACCTATAAAGCTTTCTCATTGAACAAGCAGTTGAAGATGAATCCATATTTTTCCCATTGTAACTATTGCCTTCCTCCTCTGAACCTACCTCAATAGAAACAGATGCTAAACAGCTTTTGGGAAACTATTTCTTTCCAGTCCTGCAAGAACATTAGTGAAGGGGTAAACTCAGAATTGACCTTGAATTTTCATAACCACCTCCTTCTAAAATATGTCCCGTGCTGTGGTTCCCAGGTGGTAACTAGGACGTGGAAACTTGTTAGCTGAACTTTTTGGTGAAATCCCCAGGGTTTAGTTGGTGTTTTCAGAACAAAGGTTTGGGTCAGGGCTTATTGCATCTCAGCTGACTGGGATGTGTAAAAGTCAAACTCAACTAAACCCATTTTGAGATTCTAAAAAATGCTTTCTGTTTGTCCCTCTACATATTATGTTGGGTAGATGGAGAAAGGGAGGCAGGAGGGAAGGAAAAGAAATAATATTTTGCTTTAGTTGTTCATACTTCTGCACTGCTACTCCCTGAGACAAGCTATTCTGGTGGTAACCCCAGCTCAGTTTGTGATCAGTGGCTTGAAGAAGCGCCCAAACCAAGCCCATTGTTACTTTCTATTCACCTTTGTATCATTCCTATCGCATTCCTTCTGCCTCCAAATATTGTGGGCAAATGGGTAGAGAAAATGGGAGAAGGAATCAGCCAGTGAACAGTGTAGGCACTTCACATACCGCTATTGCTAATATCTATAATGCTGCAATTCTCAAAAGACAAGCTTGGAGCATAAACACAGAGATCTCCGGTTGCTGTGGCTGCAGCCATGCTAGGGAGGGGAGTAACAATGTAAAACAGAATTAATCTCCAACTAGTTCCAACAAAATCCAGTGTCAGTCTTCTTTCAGTGTGCTTCCTTCACTTGTGGCATGAGGAGCAGCTGGTTTATGTGAGGCTCTGCCTGCAGCCATGTGCTATTGTTCTTCAACTCCTCCAGGCTCCACAGCAATAGTTTATTATTGACAGGCTGACGCATCAACAAATATTCATGTGTTCAAGAAAACACCTGGTGCTTTTGTTCTCTCATGGGGCCAAAGTAAAGAAGATAAAGAAAAACACAGTGCTTGAGCTCAGACATAATTAGAGGGGCCAATGGAGAACTTGTTAAAAGCAGCAGGGATAATGACTGCTCCGTTCTAGAGGAGGTAGTTTTATTTTTCCTTAGCACTTAAAAAAAAAGAAAAAAAAAAGAAAAAAAAAAGTACCGATCTGAACACTGCTTTAGTCAGGCAGATCAGGTGGCTCCGAATATTTACAAGCTGTGGTTAGAGAGGTTGACAGCTCTACTCTTCCAAATGATTCTTGAGGCTTCTGAGATATCAGTCTGGGTATATAGGATTTACCGTACCCTACCAAGGCATCGGCCTCTCAGGTTATGCATGCTGCCTTGGCTCCGCGCTGTTTCTGGTAGATGCTGAGTGGGACTTCTCTAACGCACCGGGGTATTAAAGGACCCTATATGCAAGAATTTTTATACAACTCGTAGCAGGACTATGCCACGAACCATGAGATGAGATGACCTTTTTATTGTGACGTGGAGTTATAAATCAAGCTCGATTACAAGACAGAGAAGCCTACGAGGTAAAATATCTGTTGATTTAACTCCATCTTTAATTAGCAGAGAGGAATGAGCCTTCGTTGGCCAGCATCGTGTCAAGAAGCCCAGCAGTACCAGATTAAAAGGGGCTTGCAGGTAAAGCCCAACAACACTGCTATGTTTTAGCAGGGTCTAAAGTTATCAGAATTGTCTTTTGCACCAATATTATTTCTACAGGAGGAAGCATACTCTTTAGGCATTGCTTAAGATGACTGACTCCAGCTTGAAGCTACAAAATTCAGATCCAAATCCAAAATTCTTCAGTAACCTTATATCTACTTATATAGGATAGATGTCAACTATATCTACTTATATAGGACCTGTCCCACTGTACAAGCCCAAATCTGAAATTTAAGATGTATTATAGCATCCAGATCTTAGATTTTAGAGCTACTCCATCCTTAATCCTAGATCAAGTATGTATATGTACACATACCTGGCATCTTCTCAGGGCCTAGCAATTAACAATGCTGAATATCAGGGCAGGAATATTTTCATGATAATTCTGGACCAATCAAAAGAAGAGGAGGAAATAGAATAAAACCTGTTTTTGCAAAATTTTCCAGCAAGACACTGTGGCCAAGCACTTTGCTATGGAAGGATAAACTTAAACACTGCTGAACCATGCAGCACTGGAGGTTCCTCTTTATCAAGGATCCGGCTTTTCCATTTCCCATGGAAAAAACAGAGAAAACTGCAGATTTTACCTTTTCCCAGAGGAAAACATGGATCTCTCATTTTAACAGAGAAACCCATGGATTTTGCAGTTTTGCAAAGAGCTCTCTGCAGGCTGGCAGAGTTCCCACCTGCAAGGGGCTGAGAGGGAGCGGGAGGAGGGCAGTCAGGCAGGTGGTGCCATGTGCATGTATATGCACATGGCTGCCAGGCAGCCTGAAGAGCAGCTCCTGCAGGTAAGTTGCGGGGGAAGGTTGAGGTCCCCATAGGTAGGAAAGGAGGGAGTTGGGCAGGGCTGGGGTTAAGGCTGCTGCCCAGCTGGGGCCACAGTGTGCGGCCGCAGCAGGGAATAGGATGGGGCTGCGGGTGGCTCATCTCAGGGAAGGGGGGCAGCTCCCCACCCTGTGCGCACTCCCAATGGGGGACCCGTGCTCCCCAGATCTGTGCGTGGGATGGGCACAGGTTGCCCGATGCAGGCTTGGGCTCCCCACTCTGCTGCCCTCCCCCAGGACCTCCGCAGTCCAGCGGGTGCCAACTGGCACTGCAGGGAACACCAGGGCCGCTCAGGGATCTCCTTTCCACTGAGCTCCACGTTGGCCTGGCAAGCCATCCTTTACCTGCAGGGGCGACAGGGCAGGGCAGTGCCCCTCGCTGCTGCCATGTGGGCAGGGGATGCCAGGGCAGCACAGAGCTTGCAGCAGCAAGGAGATCCCCACATGGTCCCACTGTACTCTGCAGTGCTGGGTTGCACCCGCTGGGCTGCGGAGGCCCCAGGGGAGGGCAGCATGACAGAGAGCCTGGGCCCCCAGTGGGCAGTCCATGCCCGCCCCTGTCCTGCACACAGATCTGGGGGGAACAGCCTCCCCCCCAGGAGTGCACAACACAGTGGTGGAGAGCCAGCCCCTGCCCAAGCCTGCAGCCAGCAGGCAACAGGCACCGGCGGGGAGTGCGGGAGCCGGGCTCCACTCTGCTGCAGCAGCTCCCACTGTCTCAGCAGGGTCAGAGGGCTGTGGGGGGTGAGGGTGGAGTAAGGGGCACCAGCAAGGCTGGGGGGGTGCTGTGGAGGGGAGCGAGAGGCCTTCCATTCTAATTACAAATGTTGGGGGTTTTAGTCAGAGACGGTGCAATTTTTTATCAGATAATTTGCGATTTTTTTAGCAGGGAAAAGTGGATACCTGCTCATTATTAATGCAAATAGATAGAAGGACTTTTAAGACCAGAAGGGATCATTATGAACACTGAGGCCCGTAACACAGGCCAAAGAATGTCAGCCAATAATTTCAAATTTGCAACTCTAGATTGAGCGTAAGAAAGTCTTAAAAGATGTCCAGTCCTGACTTAGGATGGCAAGTGATCGACTGTCCACTCTGATTCCAGGTCAGTTGTTCCACTAATTAATAACCTTCACTGTTAAAAATGTGCCCCTTGTTACCATTCTGAATGCGTCTAACTTCAGCTTCCAACCTTGTAATTTCATAATGTCTTTTTCTGCTAAATTAAATAGCCATTTAATATCCCCAAGTCCTCTTCCTACATATGTACTTGGAGGCCATGATAATCAGCATCCATCACGGACAAACCTAAGCTGAAACTGGAAGTTACTGGAGTTGTGTCACTTTAGACCAGTGGGAAATCTGGCCTCCAGACTTGGGAGACAGATTCACACCGAGAGTTGGTTTCTCATGTGCTATCTTTAGCACTTAATGAACACTTAACATCTGCAAAGCGTGGTACAATTGTTGGCAAATAAGTGATATTAGCTCATTAGTGCACATTACCCCCATGATATTTTTACTACTATATGCTATTTTCACAGTTAAATGTGCTATGGCACCTGCTTGTAAGATCTAAATCAGAACACTGAAAATCAA